>NC_046196.1:12855000-13155000 GCF_011004875.1 Balearica regulorum gibbericeps | reverse complement strand
CCTAGATAAAGGATTGAAATGTTATTGAAACTTTCTGACTGTAGTAAGCTTTAGGATTTTAACTGCACTACTGTGTTTGGTGACTGTGTCAGTCGCTTGCTTTTGTGTGTTTGCGCCGCCTTCAGTATCTTAGCAAAAAAAAAAAAAAAGAAAAAAAAGAGAAAAAAAAAAAAAAAAAACCGCCCCCCACATTCCATTTCTTGCACTTTTTGAGCTCTTTCAGTATTCTTTTGTGTCTTCTGAGCATTTTCAGATACGACAGGCAATAATTCTGTTTGTGACACTGGAAACATCTCCCGCTCCTTGTGATGTGTGTGTTGATTCCATTTGGTCGGGTGCTACTGTCCCTATCCTCCCCTCTGACATAGCCCTTTTTTCCAGAACATTTGTAACTTGTAATACAAACAAGTGACAGCAGCAGTGATGCATTGTCAGTTTCTGAATATCATCATGCTTCTCATATCTAAACATGTCAAGTTTTTTCTCTGTAACTTCTGTAGTCTGTGATACTGGTCATAATACTGTCTACATTCCTACACAAAGAAAAATTTCTATCTTGGAGGAAATCTGAGATCAATAGAGTAGAGGATTTTGTTGCTATGCTTGTAACAATTAGAAAACTTTGTATTTAAAGTTTATTCTTGGTCATTATTTATTATTATAATACATCAGTTGACAGAACTTTATTCTGGTATAGAAGTATTAAAAGTTGTTTTTTCAGCAATGACTGTTTTCTTTCTGCTGTTAGAATAAAAATGTCTTTGAAGCAGTACAGTTTTATCCAGTGTTTTACGCAATAAAACCTCTACCTCTGAAAAAAAAGTTTTCCTACTTGCTTATGTTTATTAGGAACAGTTAAAACATTATTTTCTGCAGCTTTGTCAGATTAAAAAAAAAATTAATGTCAGTAAATTCACAGTTGTTAGGCAGTTACTGGAGTGTATTATGCTGGGTGTGTGTGCTCAGTCCACTTATTAATCTGAACAAATCTATATACAATATATACATATATATTATATATATTGTGCTTAATTAAAAGACTGTGGAAATCTGTTTTAGCATGTAGTAATAATTGTTTTATATACTACTACTTATGTACTATAGAAAAAGTCTTGGGGTCTATCAAGCTTTGATTTGAAAGTGTTTGAAGTGTGTATCATACACTATGATGTATAAAGTCGTGTTTTCACATTAAAAAAATTGTTTGTATAGATCATATATTTGGCTTTAGAAAATCGTGAGGTTTATTGTTATGGTGCATGTCAAGAAAGCTGCCCACACTTCAAAGAATGTGCAAGTGCGAGAGCACTCCCATTCCCCTGGATGAATCTTTATTCTTCCTGTTTAAGGTTTTATTTGCGCATTTGAAAGCAACTAAATTAAAGGATTTTTCACTTCTTAGAAAAAGTTAAAGATGATTAACATCAAAAAAAGGTGCACCAAATCTGAGAAACTACAGCAAGTATGGGGAGGAGAGAGGAGCGTGGCCTTGCACAAAAAAAAAAGCTGGGGAGGAAAACACAACTAGAAAAGGGAAATTTTAGCACTAGGTGAAGCCAGTCGTACCCACAATAATAAAGTTATGCTGTAGCTTGAATTCCCCAGTAGAAAAAGGTACAAAAATTGTCTAGGAAGGTTAATAATTAAAGCATAGAATCATGGAAATTCAGTTATTCAGTGGCTGCACGTTGGAGCGAGGAGTTGCCGTGACCCGTGGATCGGCGGAGCGCGCGTGCGGCAGGGCGAATCGTGGCGCTGGTGCCCCGTTCACCGGCCTCTAGGTAAATGCAACAGGTCTCTTCATCTGCAGAGAATAAAACCTGTAATGCATCAAATTTTAATCAAAGAAGTTAATGAACAATGTTTATGTTTTGCAAACTTCAGGTACTTCACACCCGCTCTTGGGGGAACCATTTTTCTCGGGCACAAAAGCGTAGCACGTAACAGCGTTGCTTGAGGCTGGATCAGCTCTAAGCTCAACTCTGCCTCACTGCGGGACCGTTGTCCTTCCAGGTCATCGCTGTGCCCTGGAGCCAGGGAAAACCAACTGTTTGGGGCGAGAAGGGGGGGGCTCTCCCAAAGATTTTCCTGCCTTCTGGTTTCAGTAGACAATAAATGAAAAAGTGAAAGCCCAATTAAGGAGCAGCGATGGTCTCATTGCACCTCCGCGGAAATGCTTGCAAACACAGTCTCCTTTACTGTCCCGAATTTGTGCTAGGACCCGGGCATTAAACAGCACACGTATCCTCTAGGAAACACTAGAAAGGACCAGCAAGTGGCCTGGTACCACAAAGCGTGGCGTCACCTGCCAAGGCGGTCCATGGGAAGGAAGGAAGGAAGAAGGTCAGAAAGAGAAACGGGGTTGTCTCACCTGAGTCTGGCTGCGGAGATTTTTGTTACCCGGCAGCTGATCGGCAGTCTTCCCGATGCGGAGGGTGGGTGTCTTGACAAGAGTCTTCCCACCTCACATCAGAAGGCTGCTCTCAGCTCTAAGATAATGTTTCTTGTTGAAACTTTTATAAGGACTATAACCCCTCTGTCTATTGTAATTTGGGAATTGAATACTTCCCCTATCTGTTTAACATCTGTATTGTAACAGTATATTATAAAAATCTCACCTTGTGTATTGTAAGCACGATCCCAGTGAAATTATTCTTAAGTATTGTGTTTTTCATTTCTGGATATCACTGCCTGGCGTGATCCACCACAGTGGAAGTATGTTTCCGTGGGGAAGTCCGGGGAGGGGGAGGAGGGAAGGTAAAGCTGAGGCGCAAAGTCGAATTAAAACTGTCGCCCAGCTGAGCGTGATGGGGGCTGTGAGAAGTTCCGCAGCTCCTCACCTGTTGGTGCTGCTCAGGGGATTGTTTGGGGGGGGTGTTGTGGGTTTTTGGTAACCAAAAGGGTCTCTGTGAACAGGGAAATCGCAGGAAAAGAGGAAGAAGAAAATTTAAATGATCCCAGAGTGAACTGTTTTGCTGTTAATACAGAAATACAGAGCAAGACACATTTAATGGGCTCTATTTTTTATTATACTATGCTGAATAATTAAGTTTGAGGCTAAGTGTCACATAGATTTATCTTTTAATTAAAAAAGCATGGTTCACGCATATTTGAGTGGTAGTCCAAATAAATGCAATATAGAAATTTATGTTTGTTTATCTAGGTGTTAATTACCTAGAGATTGTTCTGGATTACTTCTTTTTATAAAGTGTCATAGGCTCATGTCACAAGTAATAAAGCTTAACAGTGGAACCTTATCAATTTGCTAACTATAACGCTAGTGTGACCTGGAGGAAAGGGAAAAAAAAAAACCAACCAACTTTGGAAAACGTTCTCTGCATGCGCCCCATTCAACACATAAAAACCGCGCGGTGAACAAAGCAATCATTTTTAAAGTGTTCTCGTAAGTAAAAGTACAAATATATCTTCGGTGTTTTACAGCCTTTCGTACATGTAATTATTTATATAACACACAGTTATTTATGCCCGTGTACTACATGTTGTGCAAAGACAGACATGGTAAGCAACGAAATGTAGTTTACCTGGTGGGCAAGCTATTCATTTAATGTATGAAGTAACGCTTACAAAGACTGAACACTATATTTAAAGCGAGATGTAGCAGATGTAATTTTCTTAATATTTTAAAGGTTTTACAGCGTTGCTAGCAACCAAGAGGACGGGAAAAGCAAACCGAAGTCTGAAGATAAAAGATCATGCATTTCAGTGGTGCAAACAAAGGGAAAAATTGTGTACAGACGCAAATTGTTCATCAAATTCTCTGTCAGTCTGTTTTTTTCTTTGTTTATGACTGGAATTTATATTACTGCTCCACCGAGCCATGTGGAAGGATGCTGAGCACAGGCGGAGAAGGCAAACTTCACAGCAGACGCAAGCTGAGGGGCTCTCCGCCGCTAGTGTAAATCAAATGCCATCCGCCGTATCACCCCAGGGCAGGATCTGCCCCCAGGATTTGAAAGACTGAGAAATCTTCTTGTTTTTCTCACAGGTGCAAACACCCCTCTCTTTGGGGTTAATTGTTTATGCTTTTCTTAGAGTTGCGATGATTTAAAATAATACCGGGTTTCTATGGCACTGCGTTGTGCAGCAGATGTATCTGAGAACCTTCACTTACTGATATCGCAAAGAAATCAATGAAAATTACTCTCTGTGCTCACAGTCATTAATTCTTACTTGATACACAGATTCTCAAAATGTGAAGAAGGCTGGAAACAAGTGTTTCTTCCATTTATTACACATCAATTACCTGTACAGACATAGATACCACAAGCGTTGCCTCAAGTGCAGACAGTAGTACTAGGTAAGTTACATCTCAAACGATGAGGGTGAAGGTAAATTTCATCTTTTAAAAAGCTGCTGAATGTGGGATTCTTAGTGATAACGGAAATATTTTAAATTTTAAAGGATTAAAATTGATACATATGTTTATAGATATGTAATAACTGCATGTGTAATCACAAATATATACAGGCTGCAGTTTTTCTTTAAAAAGGAACCTGATTTAACCCCCAACTCCATGTTCAGTCTCCTGAGGTGTCTGATTTTGAACACCGCAGAGAAGCCAATGATAGGTATTCAGCTTTTCTGAGCATCAGCTAGTTACTGAGGACCATAACTGTGGATCGAGGGGTTGAAAATCTGAGCCATGGGACGTGATGAATCACTGTAGCTCCTGAAATTCCAGCTGCCTAAAGTTGAAATAATTTGATGGTGAATCAGGCCTATTATTAATGAAGCTAGAGGAAAAAAAGCCACAAACCACTTCTCTTTGAAAGAGGGAATTTGTGGAGAAAACGTATCCTTAAGTTGTGTGAGATACCGCAACACAGAATATGTGATTTCTCTTTAGGTTGTGCCACTGTGCTTCCTTATTATTTTTTAGATTTTATTCTTGGGGGATTGTTTTCTCAATTGTTTTCTCTTTGAAAGAAGTTGATGCATGAATGAGTGAAACACAAGGAGTAATAAAGAAAAATGGAGCTATTAATCCCAACAGAGAAAATCTCTCTTTTGTTAAAGATCTCTCACACAATATCTGTGACTGTGGTACATCCGTCTTCACTAGAGAATTACTGCTCCCGATTTGTGCTAGTCCTTCCCGTGCTGCCAGCGCATGGGAACAGCATTCGGTAAGGGTCTGCTCCTGGGGAAGACAACTGGTGATTTGCTATAAAGAAGTCTGCTGTGAAAAATGTATGTATCGCCAAAGCTGCTTATGATCAATCAGTATTTGAATTGCTTTTGCCAAAGCAATGCGTACTTTCCCCGTGGAGGAATATATTCGTATCTGTGTGCCGATTGTCATTTGTGTGTCTCCTCTCAAACCTTACTGGTGGTACTGGCATCACCAAACCCGGCTCACCTACGCACTAAGGAAAAGATTCGTTTTCAATTAGCTTTGAAAAACTGGAAGGCTCGTTCATTTTTTCCAAAGCCATTGATCCACCCAATGCTTCCACTGAGCTAAAGCATCCAAACATTATCAATTTATGGGAGAAACACCTCATCCTTAGTATTATAAATGTTGATTCTTTAACATCTGTTCCTTCTCTCTCCTTCCATGGGTGTTAATGGCAAAACACTTCTGATGTTGAGAAGGAGCAGAGCCACTACCTGAGTGTCCTGTCGATGCTCAGTCGTATTTGCTTCAGTGGAAATGCTGTCACCTTGCCACGGCCACGTTCATTTTCAGTTCACTGCAAGGAGTTCGGTAATCTCCACCCAAGCAAGAGTCAGTTGAGCAGCTTCCTGCATTTGCAATTAAATCATAAATGCTTAAACTAATGCAAAAAAAAAAAAAAAAAAGTGCCTGAGCCTATCAATATTTCTATTTGACAGAAGTGGGAGGGGAAGTTGGAGAGGCTACGCCGTGCTTTGGGCTCCTGTTGGAAAGGATGACACCCAAAGGTGTGCCTCAGCCAGGTGAAACTGCTGAACGCCGGCTGCTTGGCTGGGGGCTGAGAGGTGCTGATTTACTGTCCCTTACTGGCCAGTCCCACCGCTGTGCAACACAGCGCTTGGCATCCAAGACGTGACAGCAATTGCCCAAACACAGCCAGTGTAAGGAAACGTGATGCTGTTTGCTTAACCCGAATAGGAGAACAGTGTCTCCGCAGAAAACCAAGCCCTCGTTTCTTCCAGCTAAGACCATTGCTAATCTCCAGCTAACATCAAAAGCGCTAAGGCTGGGGGGCAGTGATTCTCTCTCCTGTGAGAATGGAAAAGTGAGCTAATGTGGGACAGTATTTGGCTCAGAGATGAAAATTAGACCTCATTAAGTCTTTATTTTCAGCTCACACCGAAAATACTGTTTTTCTCCAATGCTTCAGAAACTTTTATTTCAAAGAAGTACTGCACTAAATGAGGGATAACAGAGTAAATGCTACACACAGGCATATGCTTTAGTCCTGTACGCTGACCATGTCCTCAACCCCAGCACTGTCTCAGACCACGTAGGCGTCAGCCAGCTTTTGTCTGCAGCCGAGGAGGACACACAGTTTCCATTTTATCAGACAAAAATGATGCAGAACACAGCACATGTTGTTCTTAATAGTGATTTTTCCTATTTGGTCAAATAATTCCTTCCAAACCACATGGATGGAAATATGATATGAAGAACTGATTAATCACTCCAGTACCAAAGACCCGGCACCACTTTCGGACAAAGCTTCAGGTCAAAGGAGAGCCCTGTTTTCCCAAGGAGAAGTCAAACTGCCAGGCTTGGAGAGGGGGTTTCAGGATGGGGCTTCTGCAGGTGAGGTGGGGTTTGAAGCTGGCACAATTGGAACTGCTCGTAGGTCCCTACTTGTCCCCTGCCCCGGGCAGGAGCGCTGCTGAACCATGGCACGATGGCCCAGGAGAGATGCTGAGCTGCCTCCTCCTGCCTCGTGCCCCAGAGGGAGCTTGAGCATCCAGCAGCAAACCCAGACCCGTGCTTGTAGGTCCCAATATTGAGCTCTGTCCCAGCAGGGGTGCGGAAAGACAAGAGAATAAAAAAGGGAGAAAGAGAAAAGGAGCCATCATGATCATCTTTGCCTTCCTTCCTGTAGTGATGTAATTTTCACAAATGAGGAAAAATAGTCGCAGCGCCTGTCTAAGTATTTGAATTTACCATCACGTTTCCTCTGTGCATTAAAAAAAGTGCAAAAAATCCAACAAATCCAAGCCCTAGTAAATTCAAATACTGAATTGTAATGTTTGCTTGGTTGCTATTTCTTAGTAGCAACCAACGTGTTAATCACTAGTATATAATTAGATGTCATTTTGGAGCAATTCAAAATCAAACAAAATCTCAACATGCTCTGAACATGTTGTGAAAGTTTACATTACAATTAATTTATGATTACCCAAATGTGCATCCAGTGATCTTAAGTCTTCCTTCATACATTACAAAGAAAAAAGACAACTTCTTTTTCCACACACCTTAATGCCAGAAGGCCCCCAGAGAAAAGGCTTTCCTTTAAAGAAATGTATTATTTAAATTCTGTTTAAATAGCTGAGCACGAGATGAAGAAATGAGATGAATTTGATAAACTAGCCCCTGTGTATCCATGGACATGTCTCTCTTCTTTTCCTTGTTGTTTTGGTTTCTGTAAGCATTTGTTTTTTCTTTGCTGTCTCTGCAGCAGATATAGAAAATAAAGGGAAACCAGTATTATTTC
The DNA here is from genome assembly GCF_011004875.1 of Balearica regulorum gibbericeps. Taxonomy (NCBI): domain Eukaryota; kingdom Metazoa; phylum Chordata; class Aves; order Gruiformes; family Gruidae; genus Balearica; species Balearica regulorum. The sequence goes on along the minus strand of NC_046196.1, from coordinate 13,147,321 downwards.
ATTTCACACCAATTCACTAGAGCCAGGAGTTAATTTCAGCACATTTTCCTGAAGGTGAAAAGAAGTGCACATCCTTTTGTCCCAACAGCGAGCCAGTGTCACGAACTGCTGAGTGTTCCCAGCCCTGTCAAAATCAAAGGAACAGGGATGGCTAGCGAGTCATGGGAAATACTGGATGCATTAGTGGATACAGCCAATATGCTGAATTATGGTCGTGTAATAAACATACAAGCTGTTGTATTAGGACACAGCTACAGTAATCACAGTAAGTAAAGTTTTAAAAGCACTCACGCTTCTATCCCTTGTTGAAAACAGTGATAATGTACATAAAAAGGTTACCAAATGGCTACACTTTACTCCTCTGCATCTAGAACAGAGAAAACCTTGCTACTTCTGTTATAACAAGCTGCCAGCTGATGTCTAGTCTTGCTCTTTGTGTATGTACCCTATACATGCAAACACAGAACAGGGAGGAAGATTATTTTGGGTGTGAAGTGAGAAAGTTGTTTTATGCTTTAATTGCCCATAATGAGCATGGCAAATGCTGAAAGATGCAAGGAAAAGTCTTGTCCAATAATATAGTTCTTTATTACCTCAGGATCCCATCTTCCTAACTATTTCAAGGATGTTGTTAGCAGAGGAAGGCATATTTTTATTTAACATCTTTATTAATGAGCTAAAGAAAGAAAGAAGTAAACACACTAATTACATTTGCAAATGACAGTACATTAGTAGCTATTGCAAACATCACCGAGGACAGAAATAACAGAGGAAAAAATGGGCAAGAATAAAAAATTTAACCTCAAGAAACACAAATTCAGGTCTGAAGGCAAAATACTCCATGTTGAGACAAGCAGTAGTAGAAAGAAACACGGAAGCGGTAAAGGTGAGGGGGGTGAGCAGCTGGGCTCCCCAGGGGCGCAGGAGGGGTGTGGGGCTGTTTGGGGGCATCAGCGGGCGCCTCTGTAGCCCCCACTAGTACAGAGCATAGAAAATTACTTTTTTTTTTTTTTAATTAACTACCTAATTAATTAATTTTTTTAAAGAGGGAAAACCTGTGCCCCACGCCTGGAATTCAGAAGCGGGCAAACAGCAGCCGGGAGGACGCCGATCCCCGGCCCGGGGCTCTGAAGGGCCGAGGCTCAGCTCCGGGCGGGCTGCGGGGCTGTCCTGCTGCCTTCCGCCCTGAAGGAAACAAAGGGGCTGCTTCCAGGTGTGTCCCCTCACTGCAGAGCGGGCACTGATGCGGCAAAAAGTTTGCTGGCAACGCTGGTAAGTGCCTAAATGCTGAAATTTAAGAGGGAAGAGAGCTGTGTGGGGATGGCCTGAAAGAGTCCAAGAGCAATGAGATAAAACTGAGTACATGCAAACTTCCCAAGTGCAGCTCTTCTAAACTCTTTAATAAGCTCCCAGGAGAACTGGTAGATGTGCAGTCACTCCAGTGACTTAAAATTAGACTGGATACCAGAGAGAGTAATGTGTCTGTGCCTGAAGTCAGAGGGGCAGAACCCCCCCCCCCCCGGGTACTGGGGGGATCTGAGCTGCCCCTGGAGACTGCTGCTGCCTGGTGTGGGATGGGCTCTGGGGCTGGGATGCTCCTTGCGTACCTGCCTGCTTGATTTGTGGCAAATGTGGATTCCCTGGTTTAGCTGTACAGCTGCTGGTTATTGCTGCTTAATTTCCCCAAAGTTACAAACTATAATTAGTTAAGAGCCATCTAATGAGTTATAATGCAGGAAGCAACCACAGATGCTTATATACTAGTGAACCACAGTGTTATGTGTCATCCTTACCTTGGTAATGATTTCAAAAGAAAAAATAAACCAACCTTCTCCCCCATCCCCCTGGAGCATGAATAACCCGGTACAGCTCCTCTCCCAGAAACACTCCTTGAGACTTTCAAGTTGCAACCTTCCTACTTTAAGTTGCGGTAGGTGGAGGTTGGAAGTTTTAGCAGCTGTGCGAGAGAGCAGACTCGCTGTCCTGAAGTACTCCCTTCCACCTCAGACTGGGGACAGCATGTGCCGCACTAAAGTGTGCTGTTTTGACAGGTTGTGATGGAGCCGCGCACATCAACTCTCCAGTTGCTCGGCTGCGAAGGCAACAAGGGCCGTGCACCTCGATGGCACTGCGTGAGTGATGACAATAACAGTTCAAGCTCATGCCAATCACAGTGGTGACTTTTGCTATAGTGTTACTTGTGCAGTGGCAATTGAATTGAAACTGCCACATCAGTTTGCATTAGGCCACTTAGCAGCTGATGTGGTTTCTCACTAACACGGCAAAGGGGAGGGAGCGTGGCTCTGGTGAAGCCTCTGAGCAGTCAGGTTTCCGACTGGGAGCACAACTGCGCTCAGCCACGGAAGTTGTAAACTGGCTGTCTGGAAAACAATTTCTCTTGAAACTCCACCCCCCCCCAAAAAAAAAAATGGTGAGGTAGTAGCCTGTGAGTGTTCAGCCGCAGAGCTGTCTTCCTGCAGCCGGAGCCGCTCTGCTGAGCACCCGTGGTGTCCCCAGCGGAGCCAGGGCTGTGCCCCTGTGTCACGGGGAGGGGGGGCAGAGGATGTGGATGGGAGCCTTGAGCTCTCCCCACCTGGGGCTTTTTTGGGGCAGAGGGTTGCCATGAGATGGGTATTTGTCCCGAGTTCTGCAGTGAGGAGATTCCCCCCGCAGCTCGGGGGTGCCTGGTTTGGGGCCGGAGCTCGGTTTGCGCCTGGTGCTGACCGTGGCCGGGTCTGCACGCCCCGCCTGCGCACGCTCTCACCTTGAGGTGGGAGGATCGATATCTCATTACCTATGGCCCTGCTTCTCCAGAGCCTCACATTTTGTGGGGTTTAATGTAATATCCCCACTCTTTTAAATTGCAATATCTGAAACACTGATGTGAGCAGCATAAATCCAATTTTTTTAGTGAGGTGAATTAGCTAAGCGGCTTTATTTTTTCCAGTTGTAGAATTGTTCTAATGCTTCTTTTGACCAGTCTTGACTTAAAAAAGACTTCATCTTTAAAAATCCAATTTTACAAACAGTTAGTCTTTAGTGTGGACTGTTGCTTTTTAGTAATTTGGGGAAAAAAATTAATGGCTGATATATTTAATTTTCAGACACAGCTACTGCATGTTTAAAGCGTCTTTTTTTATAATTTTATTTGCAACAATATAGGCTGAACAGTGCAGAGATATTGCTCTTGCAGGCTTGTAAGATTAAAATCATGGTATTTCTGAGGGGGCTGTTAAAGTGTCTGTGGAGCTATCTGCTACTGCGTAGCTCTGAACTAATTCAATGAATAGAGATACTTTAAATATCGGTACAACAGCTTGTTTTCCAACTAGACAGAAAGCTCCAAATCTAATGTTAATGTTCTTACTGACCTCAAAAGAGGAGCTGAGCATGCTTAGCTTTCCTTTGACTTCTTTCTTTAAATATGGCTAAAGAGCAAAGGCTCTGAATCTGTGTAGTGTAACTTGAAACTAATGGGTAATTAACGTACAGTCAGATCTGCAGTACCTCCAGTGTACGGGTACCTAGATCTTGCCTTTCTTCCCACGACCTCCTTTCTTTGAATCCCTTTCTAACTGTATCTCTCACTTACATGGGTTAGTGTGTGTTTAAGCTGTGAATAATGGTTGAATTCACTCCTGCATGGGCAATACTGGATTCCTTTAAAGTAGATCATTATTCTGTATGCAATAAATAGTGTTATCCAGTTGATGTGCTGTAAGGCTAATGAACCAAAGTCTACTATCTAAGAAGCCAGATAGCAAGACCAGTTTCTCCACTGGTTTCTTCTGATATATTAATTAATGAAAACTAAGATTTCTCTCTGCAAAGGAAATACACTTTTTGTAATTCCTATCTGGTTTGGGGAGTTTTCTTCACTGTTACTCCTTAACACTCGTTAATGTGCATAGGGGAATGAGTCTCCCAGTGGTCTGGGTGATGGGGTGCTTTTGCACGCTCGGGGGTGTGTGTGCACGTGTGTGAGAGGCAGCTCCTCACAGCCATGACGGGGAGCAGCCCGGTCCGTGGGCAGGGCCAGGCAGGAGTCTGACACTTCCAGACTCCCCTGGCTCTGTCCTGCTTGGTGCTCTCCTCTGAAGATCGTTTTGCTGCACGTTTGTTGTGGCAGTGCTTGAGGCCCATCAGGCACGGGAACGCAGCGCTTGTCTGCGCAGGGAAAGCTAAGCATCGCCTCCTCGGCGTGGGTGGAGATCTGGTAGGAGGAGGGAGCTGAGGACAGGAGGTGGAAGGCAGAGCCAGGTGCTCCTGGGCAGACGAGCCCCTTCCTCAGCAGATGTGCACTGCGAATGTGTCCCCATGGCTGTGAGGGAACCTCCAGCACCGGCCAGTCCCTCCAGCAGTCGAGGATCCCAGGGCTTCACATTTCTGAATCTGGGAACCTGATTCTCCCTGATCTGTGCTTATATCACAGTTTACAGTCCTGCCAGTTCTAAACATGCGATACTCATAAACCTGTCTTAGGCGGCATGAGGTTAAGTGAAAAGATAGAAAGAAACATTCTTCTTTTTTTGACCCTTCAGGGCTATTGGCTGCAAGCTAAAGCTTCCTTGCAACTGTCAGCTGGACAACTACCTCTTCAAAACAAAAGCAAGCCTCAGACTTGGGCTTTAAGTAGATCAAGTCTGTGGGGAGAACTGAACCCCAAGATGTGGTGGCATTTATTTGGAGAGGGAGCAAAAAGCCATTGGTGGTTTATAAGAATGAATATGGCTACGAGAGTACGCCCTGCATGCATTTGCCATAATAAATGGCTATCAGAACATTTTGCAATGCAAAATTGAACAGAGGGAAGGAGTTTGTATCATCTTTTCTGTATGTTTTCCCAGTCTCAGGAGTTTTCTGACCCACCTTTCTGTGGCAGTCTGCTGCTCCCTTGAAGATCACCTCAATTCCAGGCGCTCTTCTAACCTGGGGCACGCTCCAGCAGAAACACCTGAAATACTCTTTGGTGTTGGCATTGCCCTGTAGCATTCTGCTTTGTGTTGAGTTATTCCCTTTGGAGTCCAAGTACTGAGAGTTATTACATCTTTAAAGGCCTGCAGAGTTTGAGGAAAAGTAATTGGTTTGTTGCTCCAAACCTCTTGGTGGAATTATGTGAGAAAAAAAGCTCTTCAGCTTAATTTTCTATCTATATTTGGAGCCGTTGGCATGAATTCAACCTGTGCCATATACCCACAAGCTCTGCAAGTGTGTGTAACTGAGTATTACTACAGCATATCTAGCTGGGATAGCCAGTAGGACTCTTTGCTAGGTGCAAGACACTTTCACTCTGCAGAACGGCTGTTTTATACAGTACACGACAAGTCTGGTTTTCATCTTTACTAGTAAGTTGTTCAACTGCGGCTTTATGTTAATTTAAAAGCTAATTAATGCTGTACGTTAACTATGCACAGTGCTTTCTGAGAACAAAGGAACCAAATCCCAAATCATATCTTACTCTCCTCTTCTGACTTTGTGTATTTCTTTGTTAAGCTACAAAAGCCTGCTTGTTTCATGCTACAAAACTTCCAGGTTCATCAGCTGTAGTTTTGGGAGCCACTGAGTTATCTTAAAGTTTTTTCATCTGCCTCTAAGGTCAAATGTGCTGTTTTAGTAGATGAAAGCCTGAGGCCCTGGTAAGGAGTGCCAAGGGTTTTTCTGATGGTTTTACACAGGCTGTCTGCTGCAATCAAATGCCACCATCCTCCAAAGTCTTCTGGCTCACGCAGGTGCTCTGCAGTGACAGGACAGATGGGGTGAATGTCACTGTGGTGTGTCTTCTCTGATGAGTCATTGCAGATGACTTCTTGGGGACAAGCTTGCATGGCAACAAAATACGTAATAACTAATAGGTGAATGTGGTGTGTTGTGGTCCTTTTTTCCCAAAGTTTCATCACTCCAGTGTGAAGCTTTAGAGTATGATGACGAAACCAATAGCCTTAATGGTCTCAGTCTAACTTGCTCTTTCCTTTCACTGAGCCAGGTGGGCTCTGACCTCTTCCCTTGCCTTGACAGTCAGAAGCATCTGATTTGTTCTGTGAGGGCTTTTAATGGGCATCTTGTGTCTTTGGCAGGCTGGACGAAAACCATCATGGGTGCCTTAGTCCTGCGTTGCCCATAAGCACCATCTGGGAACAGTGGAGGACAGCTGGGCCACCAAACGCTTGTAAAAGCTGCTGCTCAGTCAAAGCAGGGGAAAGTTAAATCTGCTTTAAATGTCCCTTGCAGTTCTGAAATATCACTTCTCTTGTCTAAGTGCTTTTCCAACTGCTTCAGCCCTTTCCTTCTCATGTTCCCATTCTCACCAACACAAGCATCACAGGATAGTTTTATCTGATCTATGGCACAGATTCGTTTTTCCAAGTTTTTGTGCTAAAAGACTTGGCAACTTGGTCTTTGAATGACTTGCTTGGAAAGGTAGAATTGTATGGATCTCCCAAACCCATCACTCTTTCTAGAATTTAACATTGAAATAATTCAGCTCATGCTTTAATCCAGTGAATTACATCTGCTAAGGTCCCTGCTTACAATTCTAGGTAGGGAAGATCAAGCAAATCCAAATTAAATATGCCCCTTGTTCTGACAGAACCTCTCTGGACCTTCACTAAGCTACCATCAAAGGGAACCTTACTCCTTTGGGGTCTAAACCAGCCTGTTTTTCCAGTGAGTTTTATTGATTGAAGCTGGAGCAGGACTCAGCCCTACAGCTGCAGAGCTGATCTTTGCATTTGATGATATTGACAAAAATGTTGAGTAAATCAAAGACAATGTAGGTACGCTGGTAAAACATGGTTGGCCTATTTCCAGACACTTTCCTTGGTTTCATTAGACCTGGGGAGGTGATTCCTCAAGAAGCAGTGGTTCTGAGTTATCCTTCAATGTTTTTCAGCTGTTGAATCTAATGACCTTTTCTAAAAGTGACAAATATGTAAGGGGATGGGTCTCTTACTGCATAAGAAATCACTGATCCATTAGTTCAGATATTGGAACTGGAAGTAACATGCAACTTTCTGCTTCTGACTTCCATTAAATATGGCCAAATTGTATTAGATCATCATCTATAATTAGGTCAATTTTTCCTAATCTTTGTTGAAATGGGTTCAATCTGGTTTACAAATGAAGACTGTTCTTTTTTTTTTTTTTTTTCCATAGGCTGTAAGCTTTCCACTGTCCAGCAATACATGAATCAATTCAAAAGTAAGCTAATGTATTGCACATGCTTCATATTTAGGTAGTTTAGCCTTAAATTATTATCTCCAGGCTTTCTGTTCCTCCCTGTGCATAGCATGTTTGTGGTATAAGTGTTTCCGTGTGGTAATGCAGCCGTTAGAACTTTTTGATGCCCTTGTGAACCTCTGCAGTAAGGTCCTTCAGACCTGAGGACTGCTTAATACACCCATGCTTAGGCTAATTATTAGTACTCAACAGAAGTTACAACGCAGTTGCTGTGGCTTTTGTTACACCATGGCAGTGAATAAACCCCTGACATGTACATTATGAGATCACAAAACTCTACCTAACACTAGCATTTTTCCTACAGTAGATATTCATTTCTCATACCTAAATATGCTCATACAGAACACTTGTCAGGTCACTCTAAATGCTGAATCCTTTCAGCAGTGACACAGATCTCTTCTGATACCACTCTTCAATCAGTCTTAATTACTACTCTGAGTCTAATTTCAAGGTCTCCTTAGGTGTTGGTATTAGCTAATATTCAGTAAGTAACACAAAAGATAATGCTGTCAGTCTCGTTTGCCTTTCAAGTTAGTATCTCTCTTTTCCCTGCAGAACACAGTAGGGCTAAAACCTTCTTGTTTAGCTTGGGGCAAAACACACCCTGCAAAAGCTGAGAAATAATCTAATTTTTTCAATGAAAGTCACTGCCAGTCAAAGAAGCTCTTACATACTTACAGTTAGGGTACATCGAAAATGTACAAATAGTGGTAACCCTAGCTTATCATGTACAAGATTGTGAATATCCTCCCTTACTTTGGTTTTCTTTCATAAAGTCTTTGAAATCATGAAGGAACGGCAAATGCTGCTTCATTTTAATGTTCTGGAGTCACTGAAAATGAGGAAATTATTGTTGCTCTCATTAGATGAGTTTCTTAGTTTTTAACACATTAACATTTATGCTGCTCAATTGTCTACGTTATAAATAGCCTCTCAGAAATCTGTGTGGGTCCTTTTTTAGTTTAGCTGTTTAAATCAGAAGTAGCCTGAAAGTAGCTAAATACCAGTGCTACGTGCAACTTCATCAAAAGACAGAAAGAAGGTGCTCAAGCACTGGATCTCCTCTTCCTCCCAGGAAAGAGTTAACACAAAGAAATAAAATCAGATATGTGTAGCCTCCAGACGTCCATTAAAGTGCAGAATGCTGTTTTCTATCACAGATTATATGCCAGATGTTCAAACTATCTCTAATCATTGCAGATGTAATGGAGTAGAATGTTGCAGTTTGTGAGTTTACTGGCATTAATTCTGTATACTGCACAAGGGAAAAGATTTTAAATATATAATTATATCTCATTAATACTCAGGTTTTATTTCCTTTCAATGGAACAGGACTTATTAAAGCAACCATTTACCGCATGTTTTCTTTTAGTGTTTGGTCCCAGCATAATCCTGTGTGCATTGTACGTGTAAATATGTACTAACCTGAGTATATAGAAACATACAGTACTGTATATAATTCCACTGGTACAAACCTCCACTTTTATATGCATGAGATGTTTTTATAATGTAAATTGACAAGGAAAAAGATCTTACTTATACAGTACTATTCTAACCACATGCTATCTTACATTTTATGGAGAAGATCTGTAAAAAAAAATGTATCTTTTAATGATATTTATTCAGTTATGCTAGAAGAAAATTGTGCAGATACGTGAAACATGTTAGGCTACTTTCAAGCCCTCTGACTGCCAGTCTTGCCCCAGTACCAAAGGCAGATATTACAGTTGTGAGAGTGACTTGCTGAGGATTTTTCTTCGGCGTTATTCAGCATGCTGAACGCAGGAGAGCTGGTCCTGCCCTGCCTCCTCCTGTGCCCCCAAATGCACAGTGCATGAAGGGACACTCCTGCTTTTTCGCACTTCCTTTCTTCTGCCCTCCTTTGTCTCCTTCGGGGCTCGGCTCCCATCAAACGGTGTCTACGGGGCACAGCGTTTCCTTTGTCCTCTGTCCTCTGCTGGGGCTTCCTACTCAGTGCAGAGTTCAGCCACATCTGAGAGAGTCTCTTTACATCCCAGATCTATTGAAATCACTGCAAAAGTGTTCATCGTTCTCAGTGGGCCATGGACTTTGCTGTCCTCTGAAAGACAGCCACAAAGCTGTGAGGATGAACTTTGTGGGGAAGTTCCTACATCTGCTTTCAGATACAGAATCTCAATTATCATTTCCCAGGAGCCATCTCTCATTCAGATGATGATTTTTGCTTCCAGCTTTAACAGGTAGCCTCAACCTGTGTAAACCATACCCCTTGTACCAAATGCAAAGTGCTTTTTGGGAGCTATTTCTGCGCTGTCGTCGTACCCAGCTGCTCCACGAGGCTCAAAGTGAGTTTCCCGAGTCCCTGCTGAGGGCTGGTGCACAGGGTGGGACACCCAGGTGTTGGTGCTCGGGCACCTGCTCCCTCCCGCTGCTGCTCTGCGGCCGGTGTCTCGCTGAGATGTGAAAAATGTTTCCACTGCACCAAGGCGGTGGTTAAATTAACTTGCTTGGACTCTTTCTCCGTGCAGAGACGTTCTTCACAAAAAATCAGAGCAAAGAGTTAGTTGGGCAAACTCAGAAGCAGTTGCAAAATACCTTGTGCCTAGACGTGTTGGGGGAGGCTCAGTCCTGTGATGCAGTATTTCGGTAAAACGGGGACTGTTTCAGTGCTTTCTGCACCCTGCACATATGCACAGGGTTCAGGCAACTGCTCCTGTGCTTTAAGGCTGTTCAGGCAGGCAGTACTGGGAGGACATGGGCATTCTGGCCAAGAACTGCAGGGAAAATCTTAGACATACATATGGCACGCATCTAATCGTGCCCCATCTCACAGTTTGAGAAAGCTAATAAAGAAACCTGTGAATAACTTCCTTTCTCCCACAAATTATTCCTCTAATTACTTTGCCTTTTCAATTACCAAATAACAATTCTAATTTCTCAACTATTTCCTGGAGAAGTAAGCAACTACCATAAAGTGTGATTTAGGCTCTGGAGTCGGCTGAGCGCTGCATGGATGCAGAAGTTTGCTTTTCGTGGAGCTTGCTGTTGGGTGATGGCCCCTGTGCGAGGGTGCTGTATCCCACTGGTTGCCTTGGCTTTCAAAGGAATAGCTTCATCCCCAGTAACGTAGTATCAGGCAAGGGGTACTGGGTAAAGTTCAGGTTTATTTAGAAAAACAGATACGTATGCAGGCAGGACAGTTTTGCTGCTGACATTTTAACGTGATTTGTGGATGATGTGCTTGATTAAGAAGAAAAAACCGGCGATTTGTTCTACATAGTTGCGTATAGGTGCTCCTTTTAAACATAAGCAGGAGTCCAGCTGCACACAAACTGAACAGGGTTTGGAAAGCCATTGGGCTCCCCCCAGACACACTTTGTCTTGAAAGAGGACCTTTTTGAGCACTTGATAATTTAGGCTATATTAAGTATGTAGATATATGCTATATAAAAGAAATAACAATACATGAGCCCTCGTGTAAAATTAAGATTGTCTTCAAGATTATTTATATCCATATTTCATGTCGTATATTTTGAGATGCATTAATGCAATGCTTTTACACTGAGGCCTGTTTTTTTTGAATTTTTCATGCTATGTGCATCATATCATATGCTGTAGCTAATAAAGTAATTAGCAGATGAAATGCCATCAGATCCTATCTACTGAATTCAATAAGGAGTTAAATAGTTAAAAGGTAGAAAATGTGACAACTTCAGCTCTGTTCCATATGGTCCAGAGATGCAGAACATCAACTGAAATCTCTCTTTTTAGTGGTGCACAACAAGGATTAAGTCAACCAGGCAATTTGCTCCAAGAGTCAACAATACTCCTCGTCAAAAAAATAAGCTAATGAAAAACACCAGCGCAAAACCAACCTGGCCAGCAATCTCAAGAGCAAGGAGGTCAGGGATGTTCTCTTGGCGAAGACCTGCAATGTCTGATAAGAAGAGAGCAATTTTAAAATCAATGCAATATTTACTGGAATACTGAAAATCATTCCTACTTTATTTAAAGGGATGTTTCATGGGTATCTATAAATAAAGGATCCCTTCCTTACACGCCAGCCTTTCAGAAACAAGGCAAAGATGCGAGACAGCAAAAAAAGGTCTGACCATATCAGCACACAGTATGATAGACTGCCCCTCCAAATGACACTTTCATTATCAGTAAATTTATGTTCCTATTTCAGTCTGTAATAATGACCATTCACAGAAAAAGCATGGTGGCTGTTAATGGACAGGAGTGGGGATAAAAATTCATTAATTAATGTGGAATTGAAGCATTTCCTCCACACACTTTGAGCAGCCAAGTATTTCACAGCAGATCTTGGCACCCGAGTGCAGGTATAATAATTATACACAATTTTCAGTGATTAAAAGGTTGTAAAGTAATTTTAGATACATCTCAAAATTATTTATCTTATAAATGAGGATAGAGTGAATACGAGCTGAATCATAAGTACCACTGTTCAGGGCTGAGCTGGAGAGCTTGCAGGGGGAGATTCCTGCTCTTCAGCAGTGATGTCTCAGCTGCACCTCCATGGTGGTTATCTACTCATAATTTTCTGCCTTTCATCTTCTGAAAAGGCAGGTGACTCTGAATAGTATCATTTGCAAATATCTGTAACATCTTTTATGTAACAGTAATTTAGGCAATGATATCCTGGTTCTGATAGTATGTTGCCCACTTTGATAATCAGCACATTAGTATCCACTGTTGCGGTGAGGGTGGCAATCCTACACATCCCTTTGTCATTCTTCCCATCAGATTGCATTTTATTCTACTGTGGATTACTTTCCAGCTCCTGCTTCTTACCTTGTTAGCTTAAAAAAAAAAAAAAAAAAGGAAAAAAAAGTTGCCACACTGCATCAGATGAGCAGCCCAGCTGTCAGCCACTCATGGGACCACTGCCTCCAACGTAACTGCAGGTTAACCTGCCCAGAAAGAAGGTTTCCTCTTTGCTGTCACCATGGCTCAGGCAGTGAGATGCCACTGTAGATGCCAAGGCGGGGTGTAGATGCCAAGGTGATGTATAGATGCATATTTGGAAATAGTCCTGGGGGTTTTGTTATGGAACTTTAATCTTTGTTCTGGATGATGTGGGCTCAAAAATTGTTCCTTAATCTTTAGAGATAAAGTATGAAAATAGGTCTTTCACCATTCCTGGGCTCTGAGCTAAATTATTTCAGCATGGCACCAAAGGCTATGTTAGACATCAAAGGCATAATCATTTCATTTCAGTGTTAAAATCTAGGAATTTATGGACAGACTGAATGGACCCCAGTGATAACCTGAAAGGAGGTGATGGTCAAAACTCATCTGGGGGTTGGAAATGTCCTGTCTGCATCTGGTAGTCCTAAAGGTTCAGGAACAGATGGGATGTCCAATCTGCTTTCTCATGTATTTTCACTTAGCTTTCAGGAGGGATAGGGAAACAAATGATTCACTAACGAACAAAAGAAGCAAGACAAAAAAACAAAAGACACTGTTAAGGAGGAAGAGGAAGAGTCTTTCATTTGGGATTGGCTATAAAAATAGCCAGTTCTAAAACATATTTTCTAAAACAGAAATATGCAAACCCCTTATATTTTAAATGCAAATGAAGCTTTTACTCTCAATTATTTTACACATGTCTGATAAAACTAGCTAGCCTTACCCTTTTTAGATTAAGCAAGATTATACAAATTAAATCCAGCAAAATATATGATATGGATCAAAATGTAACAAGAGACTAGGCGTGTTAGGTTGTTTCTGTATCACATGTTTTCCACTGAGTGGAAATGTAATGTTTTTTGGAAATTTCTCCTGGTGTGGCAGTGCTAGTAGTGGTATGAAAGTGGCGGGCGCCGTGAAGCTGCTATTCACTCAGTGAAGCAGAGCACTTACTTCTGTCACCTTAGCAGGGTCAGCTCACTTCTGAGCCAAGCCAGCTAGCAGTTGAATGTAGTAGCTGAATGTGTTTAAAAATATAAAATGAGTTTTCAAAGAAGGAAGAAAACAATTCTAAAACACATTTTATTCAGCTGAAATGTAGTGTTTCTTCCCTAAGACCTGAAGATCACTGTGAATAGAAGGGGAGGTTGAATTTTGGGGGCATTGCATTGATGTCTCCAACCATAGCATATCTTAATGTAAAGCTACAGAAAGAAACCTTAGCCAGACCCTGCTGAAAGTTTCCTGATGTGTAGAGGTACAGAGCTCAAGGGAACATGTAAGGTTTAGATCTAATAGTAATTTCCATTAAACACTCATTTTAGTCTTTTTTTCCTATTATTTCTAGAAATTAGAGGCTGAATGATGATATTCAATGACTAATACCTGGTTATAACATTAGCTGCCTTTTTTAAAGGGTATTTATGTCCCCAATCTTTTTTTAAAATTTTTTCCAGGCTGAGTTCCATTTTTAATAAGGACAAAAACCACTAAGAGTGAGATGCAGGATTTACTCACTTGAAACTGGAAGATATCTGTTCCACATTGCAAAGATACAAATTAAAAGGGCAACTGAGCTCCCTAAAATCATCTGTTCATGTCAACAAACTGAATATTAATGAAAAACAAAATTGAGTTCTTCCTGTGGTTGATTTTCATCACAGTACCCAGGTATTAAAAATGGCCGTAGAAATTGAATCCATCAGTCATCAAGATAACTTTGGCTTCTCCTCTGTAGCAGGCAAGTACCACTGCTGCCTGCAAAGCTGTGAGGCTGTTATGTGGAGTCTGTATGGACACTTTATGCCATGTAATGGAAAGGGAGGCAAAACCGTGCAACCCCATCTCTCCCCGTAACATAATCCAATGCTGGTGAGAAAATGGCTTGTTCCAGAAAACGTGTTAGCACAGATCAGTCAAGCCTCCTAGCCTGGCTGTCTCTGCATCTTGTGTCTGCACAGTGGGGTTGTGCCCTAGAAGTAAGTTGGATCACTTCATTCCTGAGACTTAAGATCAAGACCCACGAAGGACTTAGGCATTTGAAAGAGGACGTAGACATGTATGTCAAAAATGGAGCTCCACAAAACTCCTGTTCAGCTGCTGCCTGTTAGAAAGTGGGAGTATTGCATATTTGGCCAGAGGAACATTGCCTGGAGAAACAGGAGGTGATGCGTTCAGATTGCTTCAGACAGCTGGGGGAGCTCATCCAAGGTCTCCTATGAGTTGTGTATGTGTTGTGAGGACACAGCTGTTGGATGAAAGGCAGTGGTGGAGAGGGACTCCCAGAATGTGTTGAAGGAGATGTGTCCTTCCACACTGCTGGCCCTTCTGATGGTGAAGTGGAAGCTGCAGGAGAGGTTTCTGCAGGGCTATGGGCAGTGTGGGGCTCACTTCCGGCACCCAGAAGCGGGGTGGGAATGTCCTTAGCATTGGCCTTATGAATGCTGCACTGCCCACTTTCCCCAGTGTCTGAGAAGGGCAGGTGGGCCATCTAACTCCAGGCTGAGGATTTGCTGTAGGAATGTGGTACCTGAAAGCAATGTGGTTTTGTTCTGAGCATCGTGGGCCTCCATGCCTTTGGGCATCTTGAGTTGTGAGATGTGTTGATTAGATGACCTGGGCCAAAATGTAGTTGTCTTCAGTTGGACTGTTTGTGTCCCCAAAAGGCATCCTAACGCAGGGTTAGGAACGCAGTCCTGCCCGAGTGGGGTGGGGGGATATTATAGTGCTAGAGGGGATAGTATAAAATAAATTAATTTGTTAAAACTCTACAGGGAAAATGTGTGTAGACCTGGCAAAATGTTCAGGTATCTTTTGCCTTGAGGAAAAGGACAGCCACCATCTTGACCAACAAACCAGGCGGTGGAGCAAAGCCACCCATAGCTAAAAGCATGAGCGTCTCCTGGCGCTACAGCTCTGCAGCTGGGAGCTGCAATAATTCCTATTCTCTGTGGACTGGCAGAGGGAAACTTGTAACAAATGCCTGCCAGTGGTTTGAAGAACATCCCTCAGTTCCCTCATTTTATTGTTGAAATATTATTTACATCATAAATAAAAAGCTGAGGTAATAGATGGGGACTTTTTATTAAAAGGATGAACTCAGAAATGTTCTGACTGTCGTCCTTCATACTTTTTGGGTACCTCATTTTGTGCCTTTATCACTCATTTGCAGGCTGAGAGCAAATTAACTTGTAACTAACAAGAAAATGTACTTTTTCTGCTTTGTTTTATGCATTGATGTTACCAAACAGGGAAGCGGTGGAGTCAATTTGGAAAAGGCTAGTAACAATCAAGGTAAAACAGAGATGTGGTTTGGGCAGATGCCTCATTCATGCTGATGTTAATCAAATTCCAGATCACCCTATCTCCAAATGCACACAGGACGAGCACTCGGTTTGCTTGTGCAGAACTAGGGGCAGTTGTTTCTTCAGGAAGATCTGGCTGATCTTGTTTAGCCCAAATTCTGTAAAACACTGAAGTTCTACAGCATTAAGGACTTAATGGACGCTTGGACTCTTAAAATCCCATTTTCTCCCAATTGTGTTTGTAGGTATCATCTGGAGTTGCCTTAACTGGTGCACACCGAGCTAACACCATTGTTTCCCTCTTTTGGCTTATTTACCCGTAACAGCGTTCTGCTTACATGCAGTGTCACTGCTTTTCCCCTAGTTGTGTCTTGATCATATGACTACTTAATTAAGCATGTCCTTAATTTTGTATAACTTACTTATTCAGGAAAGTTTCTCACTTGATTAAAATTAAGCATATGAATGTTGCATATCTGGGGTTCTAATTAGTTTTCTTGGCTGCTTGGGGTTTTTTTATAAACCATGAAGGGAGCAAATGAAAACAAAGGAAAACTACATCTGTAAAGGTAGTTTGGGGCTTAGCAATGGCATCTGACATGGTTTTTACTTCGCTGAGAATAAAAAATCAAGTCAACGTTTCCTTTTAAACTGCTTAAGGATTTAAAAGCTTCAGGGCAGAACGAGGTAACTGCTTCAGACTTCGCTTTAAGGATTTAGAGCCCGATTCAAATCCTACTGAAGTCAATGGGAATCATTTAACGGATTTCACTGGGCTTTGGATCGGGCCCTCGGCAAACGAGAGCCTTCGGCTGTGTTAAGGACTTAATGTCTTTAAAGCTGTCCTGGACTTGAAGTGGTTTAAGATCTTGGGGTGCGCGTTCAGGTGTTGCGGTGTAATGCGGAGGAGCTAAACTCTTGCATTAAGTGTGCTCTTCCATGCTGGTAGCCTTTGCAGCAGCAAAACTTTTAGGACGTGTGTCAGGGCAGCCCCGACCCATCCATGTTTCTGGAGTGAGGTCTGCGTGCAGCAAAGCTGCTCCCCTGAGTGTCGAAGCCCCAAGGAGCTGCATTGCACGCTGTTGGGCAGCTGGACAGAGCGACATACCCAGCCTGATTTTGAGATACTTTTGTGGCCTCTGCTTGGGCAGGTAGTGCAGGAGGATGTGTTGATGCGTGTGGCTGTGTGAAGATGTGTACACACGCAGGCGCCAGGGGAAAAAGCGTCAAAAGTTGTATGAATAAAATCCTGTTCTGTTTACTGGCCACCTTCACCATCCGTGACGAGCAGCTCCTCCTTTGGGGAGAGAGGGGCTGAGGCTTTACGGGCTGGGCACGGCCACTTTTTTCTGCTGTTTGTGACCTTTTCCTCCTCCTGCTCTCAGTTCTGAACCCCGGTTTTCAGCAGCAGGTCCTCGGTGCGGAGGCTGACGCTCCCTTTGCTTTGGTACGGACCAGTGCAGGGACAGTGCAGGCAAATGTCATCTCCCTGACTCTGCCACCACTGAAACTTGACCATATTCTTCTTAGTATTTAATCTGATGTCCTTGAAGTTTGCCTCTAGTCACAAATTGGAAGATGTTTGGTGTTCTCAGTGACCGGCACAGAATACAAGAGGACCCTTTTACAGCCTTTGATAACGTGCTAGTTCTCCCTGCCTGGGTAATTGTTGAGGAGTGAGTCAGAAAGATGTTCTGATTAATTAGATATGGTATTCTAGGAAGCTTCAGGCTGGTAAAGTATGGACTAGAATCCAGATTTCCCACTTATCTGCCTTAAATACTCTGACCCTATCTTGAACTTCACATTTGCTGTATGAGTGTTTGTTTATGCTGGAATTTGCTACAGGAGGCCTTATTAGCTGTTGGTCAAGGTTTCATTTTTAAATGGATCATTAACTTGTTACATACTCAAGGAGAGTCGATGCATCTTTGTGTAGGAATCCTTTTCTCCCATTCCTGCACCCACCCCATGTGCCCATAATGTGAAACTCCTTAGAGACCTTATAGGTTTCCTTCCATTCATGAGAAAATAATAATTAAAAAAAAAAAAAAAGTGGAGGGAAAAAACCAGGCAAGTAGCAGCAGTGGAAGTGGAAACATATTCTTTAATCATGGTAATGGAGCAGATGCTTCAATAGCAACAGCAGCAGGTCCAGTAAGTGCTGCATCTTCTTCTTTCATCCCCCTCTAACCAGAGCTGCTAGCAACATGCCATCTTTCCTTCTCAGGATTTTGCTTCCAGTAGCATCTGCTCTGCCTCTTCTACATGCTACAACATATGTAACTGCATCACAAGAAGCAGCCAAGTCATACACTAAGGTAATTTCTATTAATGATTTGTACTTGCTAGTGGGTAAAATCCCTATCTGTAGGCCTGATTCATCACAGCTGCTTTGTGCTACTCGTGTGCGCGGGGGAAGCGCTATGAGAACAGACGGACGGTTACTGCATAGCCCGGGACTGACAGCGGAGCAGCAGTGCTTGGATGAAGGGAAGTAACTTCAGTGAGGGTAGTAATAAGATCATGACTTTACATTTGTTGTAAGAGATGGTGGTTGCTGGATTTCCACGTGAAATTCTTCTCCCTGTTCTCACTGGTTTCATTGACAGAATCAATTATCAGAAATTTCCAATACAATTTCCAATACATATTTGCATACTTTAGATTAGAAAAAAGAAAAGGGTGGGAGGGGAGAAACTTAATTCCGTGGGGGTATATGCAAACTAAATTGCATCTCAGAACTTTACTCTTGCATTCATTGCAATTTCACCTCTAGAGGAACCCGAACGTTGGCTGTGGTGGAGCCTACATTTTGCAGTTTTTTGAACTGGTATATTGTAGTCGAAAGGCTGAAATCTCAACATTCGCTCTTGTGCTCGTAGAAACGTGGGTGGTTTTACGCAGCTCCTGTTTGAAGGATAATAAATGTGGAAATGAAACACAGGTGCAGCACTCGGCACCTCCTGAGAGCCCCGTGTCGGTGTCCCTTGGTTTCAGGGGCAGCTGGAGGCTCTCGTGGAGCTCGCAGGATCAGGCCCACCATGAATGTGGTGTTTGAGCTAATATGCAAATTCTAGGTAGTGCAAACACCAACACAGTCAATTACACACAGCAAAAACATACACAACAGCCAGGAAGCCATATGATGGATATCATGTTGTGACTATGTTGTGGGACTTTCATCTTTATTGGCAAACATTTCAGGCAGCAGTTCAGATTTACATAGAATCACATATGTGCTTAAGAAAGCATTTTATCTTCCCCTTCCTTTACTGAGCTGCAGTTACTAATACTCTGCTACCAGTAAGTAATTAAGATATTTCAGTGCTCCTCAGATAATCGCTCAAAATGTCAGTATCTTTTCCAAATCCCATCTAAATGTCTTGAAGTTGTAAAACTGGGATGGAAATTTCAGGCGAAGTGGCAATTCTGCTTCTTTCTAAGCTGAACTTGCCTTTTTTTTTCCCTATGTTTTTTTGTTCTTGATTCTTTCAAGAGCCCAAAGGAGAGTATGTAAAAGGAAAGCTTATTGAGAAAAGTCATCCACAAACAACCTTTTTATTTGTAAAGGTGTTTAAAGCAATAGACTTATTGTCAGTCTGTTGTATTAAAAAGAATTCTGGTTTGATTTTTGTAACAGGTTTGTAATTTGGATCACATTTCTCCAGCCTTTTTTAATTGCTTACTAATAATTCCTTAAAAAATGTCTTCCGTAAACTTCCACGTAACTCTTCTCAATTGGGATTTTTCCAAAGGGATCAGAGGGGGTTTGGTGGTTATTGAAAGTCAGGCTCCGAATGATAGTCTTAAACACAATGAGTATCGTGTAGTCTAGTAATAATTTAAATTCACTAGCAAATCGAGTAGTATATTTTAAAATATTGTTTACATTCTCTATTCATTGTATACCATAAATTCCTAGTATTGGCTGATTTTTCATTTTCTCCTCCATGGTTTGGTTTGCTCTTTTTAAATGAAAACATTTGTGAATGCTCTACTCATTAAGATACTCGGCACCTAATGAACTTGGGGCAGGCTAGCGATCCCACTGTGGTACAGAGATTTTTTTTATCTGAAAAGTTTCCCCAAACACCACATACATCACTTAGAAAATTTCCATAAGATTCTTTCCAAATGAACAGTATTTAAGTATTTTCACAAAGAGCAATCAAAGCATGTAGCACTTGAATTTATGTTACGTTAAAGCTCCCTGATTGTGCAATAATAAAAGATGAATGTGGATTTATATTGTATGCAAATTGATTAATCTTTTCATAGCATTGCTCAATAAAAAACACTGGGTAGAATCACAATGGTTATCTACTAGTACTGAAAGGCAAACAACAGAAGAGTTCATATAACATCCATGGGCAGGCATAATGTATACAGCAATTCTTCATCTCAATTTTAATGTAAAATATGTGCAGTATCTGTGGTAGTTGGAAAAGATACTCAAGAACGGCAGTTGCAAGGCACGCACCAGGGCTGTCGCTGCGGTGCTTCTGAAGGGCGTGCTCTGAGATGCCATTTTGCAGAGACTTTGCAGAAGCAGCTGTTGGGGAATGCAGAAGTGTCAGCTTCTGTGTTGTGACGGTACATCGTGGAGGGTGATGAGACCATTCCTAGGGTGACGTGTGGGGCAAATATGTAAGACATCTTGTCCTAAAGGTTCAAGAGAATATGATCTCCACTGTTGCAATGTCTGTAATCGTGGAGAAAACACGTTGCAAATAAAGCACACAGCCTGGTGGAAGTGTAAACCTCTTAGGCACAGAAAGAGCTATCATGCCAAAATGTGCATATTTTAATAGCAAGGATCATTAGCAGCAAATGTTCTTAGCAAAATGGTTTGTTGCAAATAGAGGGCGCTGGGGCTCCTCAGGTGTCCTCAAATGTAAATTAGATTGTGTTTGCAAACTTTTTTTCTGGTTCATTGTACTGATCAGAGCACGGTGGATCCGGAGAGGAAGGTAGCATTTCTTTACATGATTAAGATGTATTAGCTGGGAGAGCTAGACTAGGATTAAAACAGAGGCAGTCACATTTACTCAATTATGTGATTTTGGTCAGCCATCTCCCAGTTCAGCAAGTCATTTAGCAGTGTGTTTGAATGTTTGTCCAAATAGGATGCAAGTGTTTATACCCATCAGCCACTGCGTGAATTCAGCCTATGTCTCTCAGACCCAATTTCAGTCATATTATGAATTCCTCCAACAGGAGCTATCACTTTCTAACGTGTTCCCACCTTGCACAGAGGTGGCTTGCTCTGTCTGGGCCTCCTGGGTGCTGCTGCAATACAAAGCTGTAAAATAATTCTCTAGCAATAGCTGCCTCTGATCATGCAAACATGCAGAGGTAAATATGGCAAAAGCAACTGCATGAAATAAATTTGTGAGATAAGCAATATGGGACTGTCTGAAGAAGACATCCTGGCATTTTCCTCCTACCCCTCTTTTTCAAGACCTTTATTTCAAAGGTCTTCCCACTGTCCCCTTCTGCACTGTTAAAGTGTGTGCAGATGCAGTTAATTGGCTAAAAGGCAAGGTGTGACCAGCCCTGGTGCTCATTCACATCTCGGAAACATCCCCTGCTTCTCTATTTCTCTGTTTAGAAAAAAAGAAACATTGAGGTTCAGACACCTCCAAAGCAACGCTTCATTCTCAACTGGTTTCATTTTTTGCACGTTTCCTGCATAGAAGGTGAAGTTGAAATCAATCTCTATTTATGAGAATTTTTGGAGCTGATGACTCCGTGCTTTAAACCCTGGGGCATGTCCGTCCGTTGGCACTGGGCTGGCTCGGTGGGAGCTATCAGGACCCCACTCACCTCCTAGTAGCAGATTTGTCTAAGAGTGGTTGGGTGTTTTTCTGCTGGAGCTGGCTCGTGTCTGCCTAGCTCAAAATGTGAATAGCGGGTATGTGATTGTCTGCGTTTAGCCATGTAAACACCTGAGCATGGAGTTAAGTTGATACCCTAACAGGCCATGGAAAATAATAAAATAAGTCTGATTTTCCCCAGTTAATTGCTAATTGCGATCACTTATGCAAAGTATTACAGGAAGTTTTTAATAGCGATCTACTTCTGTTTTCTTATTTGCTTATTTAAAAGTAGTAAATTCATATTTGTTCACACAGCACAATGCTTTTTTGTCATAAAATAAATAACTCAGCAAAATATCAGCATTACAAAGTGATATTATTTTTCCTTTGAAGACTCACTTTACACAGCATGTCATACTAGAGACAGTGCTGCTTTCAGATGGTATTATGATTTTTTTCTTTCTCCCTCACTTTTCATTCCATTTTGGCTAAAGTTAATGGAACTGTATGTTAATACCTCTATTACTGGCCTTTTTGTATTTTATCTGCTGATCTGTTTACTCTTCCAGTGAGTGACAACAGAGGACGTGATAGAGGTATTTACAGTAATGACTGGTCTAGAGGAGGCTACCTGCACACCGCCTTTCACCCTTCACCAAAACATGAGATCAGAGGCTTGCAGGCATTAGCTTGGTCCAGGATTAAATGTGCTGGTCCTTTGCGCATCCCGTGAGCAGCATTTGGGTCTTGCTAGGAAGAGGCCGGACCTGAACATCTGTCCTACCTGTAAAACAGTGCAAAGCGGACCCCTCCAAGGCCCAGCGGCAAGGCGCTGGCATGGTTTGCTGTGGCTTGTCTTGGAGCCGAGGAGTGCAGGAGCCCGCAGAACATCAGGGCAGCACCCACCCATTTAAATTAATCACTTCACAGGAAAATACAGCTTACTGCTACAAGACAAATTCACTTGCTGCAAACCCTTCGTGTTTGACAGGAAAAGTGTGCTTCTCTTTAGGACTCTAAACAATGAGTTGAGAAGCCTTTATAATTAACACTTTATTAAAAGATCCTAGATAAGGAGGAAAGCCATTGTCGGAGTGCGTGCCGTGTCCTCGGTAGGCGCCCGGCTACATGTACATCATTTCCTCATACAAATCCTAAAGCTGAAAAAAAGATCTACTTAACCCATCGATTCCCTGTATGATGTCTTATGTGCTTCAGTTCACCTGCGTTGCTTTAGTAGCATTACAAGCAGTTCTTTTGTAGTTTTAGTCCTAATTCTACAAATGCTTCACCCATGGGAGAAGTGGGAGCCTGGGCTGTGTCCTGAGTAGAGAGTAGTATGAGGGATGTTTGGGTAGTATTGATTTTTGGTAACAGCAATCAAATTAAATTAATTAAAATAATCTTGGTTGCATGAATGACCTCTAAAGCACTATTAATAGGAAACATTTTAAAAAGGAAGTGTTTTTTATTTTTCACATAATTTAAAGAACTTCTGAGTCAGTTTACAGAAAACAGAAGGGAAGGAGCTTATCCAAGTTTCTGAACTTGGGGAAACTATGTATGTGAGGAAGCAGACAGAAAACAACACTGACATGTGAAGCTCAGTAGCGTTTTGGACAGCGTTCCTCATCTGAGATGTACAAAAGACAAGTGGTCACAGAAGGTTCTGCTTCTGGAGGGTCCCCCCATGCTGTCGCACCCCTATGTGAGAGCAATCACAGTCAGTCATCTTAAAGAACTGGCTTCTGTAGCAAACAAACATATTTACATACTGAGAGCTGAAGCCACCACATCAAAGACCCAGCTGAGGTCAGGTGCCTGTTCATTTCAGAAAGGTATACTGGATGCTGTCACTGAGGCTGTGAACACTTTACATCTATAAAACATCAGTTATAAAAGCACAGAGTCTAAAGCTTTCAATTTAAAGGGTAGTAGCAGATTCCTCACTTTCTGATCACCTCCCTCCCCCACAGGCACGCTCGCACTCATCCTTCTGTGAGTCAATCAATGCTCAGCCAAACAAGCAGGGCTTTTGCTCTCGTCTCCAGCTTGGGAGACCAAAGCCCTCAGCTGACCAAAGCTGGGTACCTGCGGGTCAAGACTCGAGATTTAGCCTCATCAGAAAAATTATCCAAGCCACCCTCCTCCCCTTCAAAGCCCCACCCAGCATGAATGCAGTAACCACCTGAAATGATGCCGAGTCAATAATACTGATATGCTGTGAATTTCAGAGAAAGATCAAGAAAAAGCAAATTTTGTGGCTGATTGCTCTAAAGTAAGATTAAATCTAGAAATATCAAAAGGCTGATGACCTCACAGGGATGGGGTAATGCCTAAAAGATATGACATTCCTATGCATTATTGAATACTATGCATGTTTGCTCATCCCTTTAAAAGAGTAAGAGCCATGCAACACAGAACATCTGCCACTAATTGTAAAATTCCTGGAAATGCAAAGAAAAAAAGAGAAAAAGTTTCTCTCTAAATGAAACAAAACATAGGAAGTTGCTGCTTTTTGCTAAGTCACTGCTTTCTGTGGCTTTTTGATCCATTTCTGAAAGGATTGGCAGTTCAGTTGGTAATTAAACAGTCTCTGGAAGAACACAGGCCTTTTGGAGTGTTTCGAACAGTCTCTCCGTTTTCACCTCTTCTCAGGATTTCTTTGAAGAACCAAAGTCAAAGATGTATTTTCAAAACATGTCTCAAATTCGTGAGTTGCAGACGGAAAGATCTAGATGGCTTTCATTGCACAGTGGGTACTTCACGCTATATACTGCTCGGACATACACAAATGTTACTGCACGTCCTTTCGGTTCCGAATGATTTTCTTGACTCCATTCAGGAGCTCAAGGCAACATCTTGAATACTACTTAGATAATACTTTCTAGGTTAGTATTTTTTTCAATTCTTAATGGAAAAAAAGGAAAACGTATAATGTGTTTTAGCTGTTGCTGTATGAGCATGTGAAATCTGAACTATAATTCCAGGACATTGAATTGTTCCCATGAGCTCTTTAGGGAAGACACATGGGGAAGCAAAGGTCTTGTGCTGGTCCTTGGCATAGGGAATTTCATTGGTAGCTAACTGGATGTTGTTCCCAAATGTTTCTTAAATGTAGCCACAGCTGTGTACAGTCATCTATTCAGCAAGTGGATATAAATGACCTGGAAGCATATTCATATTTTGCAAAGAATTTTGAATGTTCTGAAAAGACTCATTAGGAACATTCCCATTTATAAACCCACATCTACTGCACTATGATTTAATTGTACTTGTAGATTTAATTGTACTTGCAAATAATTAAACAAATCCACAAAATGTTTGCATTACATTAATTTACTTCACTTGGCCCTGCAATACTAGAACCATAATTACTTGCATATTTCCCTTTACTATTTTCTAACCTCTCTTTGTAAATTGTCAATAAGCATTCTGCAGACACTTGGATTAAAAAAAAATATCGAGCATGTGTCTTATTAATATTTTAAGACCATGAGGATCAAATCTAAAAATGTGGGGTTTTTTTTTTCAGCAAGTTCAAATTAACTGATAAAGCTGTACAGTATGTATTCAGAAGTCCTTTTTTAATTGCTGAGGGATATAAGGTTTTAATACTTCAAAATGCAACCACCAGCAGCTGCAAGTGAGAAGGCAGGTTTCAATTTGCACTGGTGGGGTGGCCGTGGGGCGAGCGGAAGGTGTGCTCGACACCTCGGCTGTGCAATGAACGGTCACCTCAGGCAGATGCCTGTCACGGGCACTGACGCGGGGGCACGCAGCAGAAACCTCTCCCAGCCTGGGTGGCAGCGACGCTGGGGCTGTCAGCGCAGCTCAGCCAGCCTCCACTGCCGACAGGGGTGGGGTGGGGTCAGGCTTCCCTCTCCCTCCACTGCAGTTGCCAAAATAGGCTCTTATTTCTGATTTACAAAGTTTCCTGAGTTATTGGGAGGGAAGGAAATACGTAATGTAACATGCTGCTTTGGCACTCTCGGGTTTCTGGCCGGCCCGCCACGGCACGAGGTGCCATGGGGCACCGAGGGTTTGCTGGCTGGCTGTAGGCATCAACCTGCTCCACTTGCAGGTGCTCCCATGCAGGGCTGCAGCGTCCCTCCTCTCCTTCCACAGGTGTCACCCCCTCCATGTTTATAACAGTGCAGTTCCCCATGGGAAGAGCCTGCTTTTTCTTTGAAGGGCTGCATGAAAACTCCTTAACCCTTCCCTTGAGATTTTTGGTCAGAACTGGTAACCGTATGGGTTGTGTTCCAACCCTCTGCACAGGGACAGGGTGAATTCAATGTTTGAAGGTGTCATGCTTTTTCACTTTCTGTTTCTAAAAAGAGATCCAAGTGCCACTTTCAGAGAAGCATCTACCCCCACACCTCTGCTGATGTTAATCTGTGGTACTATAGTCTCTCACCTAAGGAGTGTCAGCAAAACTTCCTCCACTTTCCTCCATTTGAGTTGTTCAATGTCTTCCTGCAGCCATAGGGCCCCATAGGAGGCTTGGGAAGAACGTACCCATTCAGTGACCAACTCTTGAGAACAACAACTTCATTGCTGTAGGACCAATATTTCACTTGAAGTAACTGGTGGGTTCTTGATTCCCCAAGGCCCTATTCCTCCATGTTATATACTGTTAAGTACCTGTCATGTTCCACCCCAGAAGATAGTGCATTTCAGTGATGGGTGAACTAATTCTTATTCTTTCTGCTTCATTGATATAATGGGGTGTCATTAATCTTTGTAAAGTCTTTGGAGGTTGTCATATGGGAGATGGTGTCCAAGTGACAAATATTAAATTAATTAGGACTAGTAGTATTCTGTTTGGTTTTTTTCAAAAAAAAAAAACAAAAAAAAAAACCAAAAAAAAGAAAAAAAGAAAAGAAAAATCTGAATTGCCTCTGTAGTAGCTATTTATTGGTTTTGTGAGTGGCACTGAAGGATCTGTACAGAGTAGGATCATGTCAGAGAACACAGTGATGTTCTGAAAAGTAAAACTATCCTTTGCTGATAAACTTTTACTGCCATCAGTTGAGAAACAGTTCATTCTCTACACTAAATTCAAAACCATAATCCCTTAGGGAAGAAACTAGTGCATTAAGGACAGTGCATCCATCAAATGTACCACCCAGTCCCCTCAAGCTTTCCCTTTTTTGGAATGGCAAGATTTATGGGATTTCTGCCACTTAGTACCTTACAAGAAAAAAAACAATGTTAAAAAAAGAGAGAAAGCTGCCAAGTTTGGCATAAGCCCTACCAGCTGTCCTGGCTTTTGACACAATGATGAACTAAAGCACTCAGAAAGAGCGCTCCTAACTTTATCCTGGTTAGGCCAATCTCTTTCCCCTGGCAAAACCTACATTGGAGATCGGAGAGGATTTACCTGGGTAAGGACACTGACAGTTACTTAGGGATTCGTAGGAGTATTTGGGAGTATCCTGGTCACATCGCTCGTGGAGGGACAGCTAGCAAGGGCAGCGGTACCGGTAAATCTCTGTTTGTCATTTGGCCGGTTAGGCTGCTGCAAATGTTTTGAGACCTGGAGGGCTGATGGGCAACACTAGCTCCAGAGACCTAAGGAGCCTTCAAAACAGATTTAGATGCCACCCACAGCAACCCTTCTCATTGCAGCGTTACAGGAGTTAAGGGAAAGCTACAATTATTGAAAGTATAGAGCTGGATTTTTTCACAAAAATATCTTTGGACGTTTCTCTTGACAATTTTTTGTGTGACTCTGAAATTTTATTTCACATGTCTTAAGGGAAATCTTTGATTGTCCAATCAGAATAGAAAAATAAAAGCATGCCTTGCATTTAACTTTATTAGCCAGCATAGTATCAGGCAGTAATGCCTTCATTATAGCAAGCTGAGTACTTCCTGAATAATTCAGAAGTGCCAAACAGAAGACTTGTTGCTTGGATGTGCTAATGAAAATATCAAGGGAATTAATTAACAGTCAATTATATCAATTTTAGATTTGGACATTGATTATGACGCTACAAGCAAAATCTACATTCTTTACTATACATAATTCGTTACTTTGGAGTGCTATAACTCAGCTTAATAATTCCAGTCGAAAGTGTAAAGGAAATACAAATTCAGATTATTTTTCACTCTTTCTCCCTCCTTTTCAATATGCTCAAGATAAATAAGATAAAAAGAATGGTAGAAACATATACATGCATCTTATAACTGCGTTGACGCAGATTTTGCTAGTTTGTGCTTTGTAGTAATGTTTTGGGAAAAAGAGTTTGAATTCAGGGGATAATAAAAATACAATATGGACGTGTGTATTTATATTTTCAAGTTTATTTCTAAACTGGAAAAAGAATTATTTGGTATTTGATATTTTAATGCATCAAGTTTTAAAAAGGGAAGTTTTGATATGTCTTTAACACTCCACAAACAGCAAAGTTTATCTAGAAGTGATTTGTTAAACTCTACATGTGCTTTAAGGAAAAAAAAAAAAAAAAGAACATTTCCTGATCTTTGGTGTTAGAGGAAAACATTTCATTGAGATCAGTTTTTGCATGATTTGGCACGAGTTGTCTAGACTGGTTTATGAAAAATGACAGCTAGTAGGAAAGTAATTAAAAATGTATTTTGCTGAAAGCAAAAGTATTTTTGGAATCTATAACAACCATCTTTAATTTGCCAGCCATTTCCACAATTATTTTATATTAACTGGAGGATTTTGTATTCTAGAAAATATGTATATTGATAGCTGAGCATTGATAGCTTTCTGGTTTGATCTTCTCACAAACTCTGCTCTTGTAACGACATGGTAAGAGCTGAAAAAGTGATCAAATAGTACATTCAAATCTCTATGGCATCCTTTATGAATTATTATAATTGACAGTAGATGGTGATAGGACTCTCTTCCATGGATGAAATGTTCCAGTGTTTTGGCTGGAGCTGAAGGAAGCATTGCTTTACTTAGAGCTAATACACTTTTTCAGGTTTGAATGTAGTAAAGCAGTGTCCCCAAGCTGGGGAAAAAACCCAACAATGCAACTGTCTGATAAATGGAAAATTCACAATCCGGAATCAAAGCCATGTATTATGATATAAGTTCTCAAATAATGAAGGAGCTGAACTCATTGCCGGTACTGTAGAGCCAATGGTATATTACTCAGGAAATTATTGCCAGTATCAGAATAATTAGGTATCCCTCTGCTCTTCATTAAATCACTGTCCTTGTGCAACCTAGAGCAGCCAAAATTTTGCTATAAATTATTTCAGATAATTTTGGGGTGTGAGGAGGTCCAGGGTATACCCCTGCACTTGGGAGGTCAATGACTTAGAAACCCGTATGGAAACGTCTGAGCATCATGTCCAACTGCGCCTGCTCCTTAGCGTTCTTTTCAAGCAAATGCTCACTAATTGCACAGTAAGCTTTAGTCTCGAGGGGCCACTGTTTACTTTTGCAGGTGACAGTGTGCGAGTGTGGGGCCTTGGGCAGGTGAGACACGGGTCTCCCATGCATTCAGCCAAGCCCAGCCCCTTCCCAAGAATGGCATAAGCAATTCATTTCAATGAGTTGATTACATTGGTGTAAATTTATCATTCTCGGGTTACGTTTTGACTCGATGTTTTAGAGACTGAAAGACAGCAGTGAATGTGTTATCATTTATTTTAAAGCTGGCAATTAAGTGTTAAAGTATTAATAACAATAAATTGATGGCTAAAACATGCTTGATAGTGCATTGATCTGTGCCTGTCATTCATTGCTCCCCGGTATTCTTGGTGAGCGCTTTATTTATCATGCTGCTGTTCTCCTATCAAGTAGCCATTCCATACTGGATGCACAGTTAGAAGTGCAGAACCAGCTTCTGGTCTTATGAAGAACTTCAAGTATCTCTTCACCATGATGGGTACTGCTAAAAGCTACGAAATAAGTAACTCTTTACTCTATTTTCTAAGCTGTGTTCCACTTTTGAACGATACTGAAAACTCCCTAAGCTTGTCTGTTTAGTTACAGGGAATTATAGCTGGTGTACAGCCCTAGGTGAAGCAGGTGCATTAGTGTTTTCTCCTTCAGGCACATGGAATCCTGGTTAGGATACCTATAATAAACTCCTATAACGTGCTTTGAAATCCTCAGTGAAAGAAGTCTCACTGATGGGTTGGCCAAGTGCATGATAACCACCCAGCTGTGCAAGAAAGGTTCAGCAGGGCAATTGCTGTACCATGGGACTGCAGCGAGCTGTTTCTCGATTTCTGTCAATAAAGTAAGGTGTGCAGTGTTAATAAAAAAACAAAACAAACTTTAAAAGTTTAAAATCGTATGTCTACCTCTGATATTTCAAACTGAATGTTTGAGCTGTTTCTTTTCTCACTGTCCTCAGTTAACTAGCCACCTCTTCCCTGTCGTGTCACAGACCTTCAGCCTCCTCTGTGATTCTGCCTGTCCTGCCTCATGGGTTTTCATTGCTGCCTTATCTCAGAGCAAAATTTTCTCCTCAATTGATATGCATAGTCAGACATAGTTAATCCATGCTTATCTTATCCATGTGTCTAAGTATCCCAGAGAATTAAGGAACACCAATAATCAGTTTTATAAGGGACAGCAGACAACTCCCAAACTTTTTGCAAGGGTAACTAGTAAATGCAGCTCTCAATTTATTCCTGTGATGGGACCCCAAACGAATGTCAGTGGCCTTGTGTCTGCACAGACTTGGAAAGAAAGTCCTGAAATCAATGAAATGGTTGCAGGTTTGCATGCGCATAACTGACAGATTGTGTCCTCAATAATCGTGATCTTTCCTGTGGCGTTAACTAAATGTGTATAATAATTTATGGTGTCATTTAAATTTGAGAGAGACTTTCTGGGCAGCAGTATTTTGCCTGTTAAATCTTGCAAAGCACACTTTGAACTGCATCTTAATATGAATAAGTAACTAATACAGATCACAGAAAAACAGTGTATAATATGAGAAGAACCAACCAAAAAAAGTCCTGGGTTTTACACAAGCTGAAGTTTGTGAATGATATTCCAGTGCAAAGCATATTGTACTAATCCAGTTTTGTGTGAAATGTTCTTAGGATAAGCTCCTATCAACTGACCCACCAGTCGTGTATGATACATACAGAGAGGATATTAGTTATGGATTACAGACATCTTTCTACAAAGCATTTTGCTAAGTCCTGCCAATTGCAAGACAACGGCTATTGTTCTACATTGCCCTCTTTGACTGAGCCTGTCTCTGGATTAGTGAATGCCCCTCTTGGAGTTTCGGTTGTGCAGCCTAGTGCCGAAGTGCAGATTACTGGGCAGATGTCCTCAGCAGTGGTGGGATGGTGACTCTCACCAAGGGTGGCAGAAATCTCCCCTGTGCACAGAGACCTCATAGCGTATGGACTAAAGGCATTTGTCCCAGCTGGGATTTCTACCTAATGCTGGAGGCAGTTGAAGCACAGTCGCTCAGAAGTGGTTGGGTTGGTGTTTACTCTTCCCAGTTTGGGGTGAAACCAGAGGGTGCTGACCCATTACAGGTCCAGGTGGAGAGCCACCCTGCCTTTCACCTCCACCTCGGGGGAGTGCAGGTTGGACACCCGGCTGTCGCGTGGGAGAAGAGGCAGAGGAAAGTGCCAATGCCACCTTCACTTCTACCTCCCGTGATGGGCAGCGTGCCGGTGGCGCTGGGGCTGCGGGGGGCTCCTGGTTGCTGCGGAGCCATGGGCAAGAAAGAGATGTTGACAACTGGAGCTCTTCCGCCATCCCCAACCTTTGCATTTCTTATTTCCCTATTCCGGCTCCTCCCTGCCTCCCTCTCCTGCCTTATTGGAGTCATTAATGAGGGTGTAAGCCATCCCCTTACTAGACAGGCGTACATTTTGGGCTTGATGACCCTGATCCTCCTCATGCTCAGCCTATCTCCTTTCAATTGTTTCATCAGCTGCGTGACTGCCGGCTCACACCTGACAAGTGACAAGTCTCAGGCTCCTGCTGACTAGATAATCAAAGTCTTGTCAGAGCTGTCAATACCCTGCAGATAGGAGAGGACAAAGAGAGGAAAGGTTTCTACAGAAACCACTGCCTTCAAAAAATACTGTCGATTCTTCTTACAGAAATCACCTGTTTGTTTCAAAACATTATTTATTACTGAAAATACGGTCTCTGCAGAACAAGCATGTAAGCGGAATAATGACAGCAGCTTTTAATGACATAGCCCTCCAAATCTGCCGGCCCCAACACTTTGTTGGGAATTGTTTTGAATCCCTGACTAAAGGGAAAATATTAATATTCAGCAGTCATTTAACCTTCCTGAAGAATTTAAGGGGGATCATTTCAAGCACAACCATAATTATCATTTGATAAAAAACACATTTTTTTAAAGCAAAGAATGCACAAGTATGTTCTAGTCTAATATTGCAGACCAAGGTTATTTATGATCTCTTCCAATTTTGGAACATTTTCAAATGCAGATTTGATTTAAAATGTTAATTAAAGCACAGGGCCAATTTTTCCCCTTATTTACAGAACTCTAAATCTGCAGTCTACTGAAGTTGATGAATTTCATCTGGGTTTCACTAGCACAAGAAAGTGTCATATCTGACACACAGTTATTTGGATATTCTAACATATTTACAGTCAAAGTATGTGTTAATGTTTTGAGACTTTGGGACGGACAGATGTTCTGAATGTGACGGATTCAAGAGATTTTTTTAACACTTTGTGTATTAAAAAGTAAATGACCTTTTATTTGAAAGATAGCTATGTCTGGAGAATAAAATGACATTGCTTTTCACAGCTGAAAGTCCTTTCAAATAATATCAGAGGTGAAGTTTCTGAAGACCTAGTGACTATTTAATGTATACCATTTACTGTAACACCAGACATAAACTAGTGGGTCTGGCCTGCTGCTGAGAGAAAGACGTATGGCATTGCTTGCCTCAGAAAAAGAGGTCTTTAAGCAGCGTTTTCATCAGCGCTTTTCATGCGCTTGCCTTCAGCGCCATTTCCAGATAACTCATGATTTGAAAGAAGCGCCGCCGTTCAGTCACTCCCTGAGCCCTGCGTGCAGCACGGTCCTCTTCTCCACTTTTATGCCTATTTCTTTTTAATAGGAATGTTAGACATGAGGCGTTATCTGTCTGAGCTGTGTT
This sequence comes from Balearica regulorum gibbericeps, assembly GCF_011004875.1. Lineage (NCBI taxonomy): Eukaryota > Metazoa > Chordata > Aves > Gruiformes > Gruidae > Balearica > Balearica regulorum. The sequence goes on along the minus strand of NC_046196.1, from coordinate 13,114,935 downwards.
CGGCTGTCAAGCGCTAGCTGTCTGTTGCTGCTTGTATCAGCCGTCAGCGTTCGAGAGCAGAAGGTGGCAGGAAGACCTGGAAGTTAAAGCTTGCGAGATGCCGGGTGTGCGGCTACCAGCACCCGGGGCTCTGCGGCCGAGGCTGGGTGCCTGACGCCCAGCCTGAGGCAGGCAGGCCGCAGGGACACCTCGCCAGCAGGTCTGCGGTGGGCTCCTGTGCCGCCAGCCGTGGGGGGCTGCTCCAGGGGCCGAGGAAGGCGCGTGTGGTGCTGGTACCCTGGGAACACCCACCCCAGGAGATGGCCAGCCTGCTGGTGGTCCAGGCTGGGGGCTTACTTCAGGAGAGGGGGCTGCTGAGAGACCCTGCACATGTGGTAGTGTTTGCTCCTGCTCTGCTCGGTGTGGAGCCGGTGGTTGTGCTGGATGTGGGCTCTGGGCGGTAGGAGCGTGCCGGGGCTGGCTGCCGTGGGGCTGGCCCCTGCCGCTGGGCACACCGACCAGCAGGATCGGTGCTGAAACCTCAGCCGCGGTGGCACCTCTGGGGTGACGGAGGAGGGTCAGGAGCTGAGAGGCCCTGGGACACTGTCCCACCTCGCCGCGCAGCTGGTGACTCCTCTCGGCAGCAGTGGCTGCCAGCAGGGCTCAGAGCTCAGAGGAAGTTTTCCGAGAGAAAGGGTTGGGTTTTTTTTTTTTCCATCAGAAAATGCCGATTCGTCAAAAGCAAAACATTTCACGAAAACATCTGGCTTTCAATGAATCTTCCCAGAGAACCTAGCCTGCTAAGCAGATTTTCATTGTAAATCTGTCTGGTTCCCTGCCAGGTCACCTGCGTGGCTCCGTGGCTGCCTGCCAGCGCTTGCGGCTCAAAGGTAACCACACCAGAAAGGCTGCCCCGCGTCGCAGGCCTCGGCTTTCTGGATTTACATCTGTGTAGGAAGACCCCCGTCCCCAAACACAAGGAGACTCCCAGGCAGACCCCAGGTTTCCAGCAGGCATGGCTCTGGGCGGCTCTGATGGATTTCCATTCTGTGAAAAGTTTAGGGGAAAGGCGGGAGGGGGAGGAGAAGAGGAAAAAGAAAAAAAAAAATTGTTCTGAATCTGAATGGAAACTGAATTCAAAATGCTGACATTTCTTGCCGACCACGAATTCTGAATTTTGGCAGTTCCCAAATGCCAGCAGATAAAAACAAGCTAGCGGGGCTCAGAGGTAAGACGTGGGATACAGGAAGCCAGCTTGATGCTTCCAGGTTAAATGCGTTTAAGTACATCATATGGAAACAATCCTATTTGGGTGACATACACATATTTATCCACAAACCAAGTGTAAGTGACATCACTGGATTTAAGCATTTATTTCATTAATATTATTTAAAGTAAATAAAAATTATCATATGTGCCAGCTTGTAGCAAATACTTCTTTTCTGTATGATTCTTAAACCTCAATAAATACCTTTTAAGTAATCTAATTTTTGTGTCTAGTTAGCATACAATGCATGTCCTGTTAAATCCTGATTAAATACATAATTAGGTGTATTTAAAGTACTTAATTTAAAGTATTAGTGCTTATTTAGACAATAGTTTTCTTATTAAGGGTTAGTTTATTTGTTAATCAAATGTCACTTAAAATGTAGAGTGGGCGGAAAAGAGTAATTGTATGATTTACTTGAAAGAAAGCTGTAGACAAAGTAGGTGGCAGAGAGTAAACAAGAAACTGTTTGAATGAAGATGGCTATTATGAGCATGTTTCTAATTTTATCAATCTGCCTCGAGCAAAGAAATTGAAGGGAAAGGAGAAGACCGAAGGCTGGAGCCTGCGCTGGGTTGGGCAGCTCAGCGGTGCTCAGACTTGTTGAGGGAATTTTTAATTCCCCTTACTGTTTTGAAACAAAGTTTTCAACATGAAACTGGTGAAAATGTTTTGTTGTTTCATCTAGAGCTACGGTGAAGCATTCCCTGACGGTGAGACGTGGCCACTTCCAGCGCGATTGTCACTGTGCCCTTCCTAAAGCTGGCTGGAGGGAACGTGGTCGCGAGAGCTGGCTTTTAACGCCGCTCGAGTTCGGGCTCCATGACTCTGACAATTTAGTCACACTGCCTGCTCTTGGACAGGCACCGCTAGGAATGCTTACTAGATAGAAAAGTTTTAAAAGCTCTTTTTTTCCAGAATGTTGAGGTTTTGAAGCTGCTTTTTGTTTCAGGTTTTGCAAATAGTCTCATTTGTGGTCTGCTGATTGGTTTCGACCACAAGGTAAAAAATAGCTGCATTAAAAATCGTATCAGAATGGTTACTGAAATTTTGGATTAAATTGTCTGCAAGTTTCCTTCATAAAGGAAAATTCTTGTTTAACATGGCCCGTCTTTGATGCCTTTGTTTATGGTAGCGTGACAAGCAGCCTTTCCCTTAGCACAGCATCACTGCTTTCCCCTTCCTGACTGCATTTCAGACGGTGGGAAAAGCCTCGGAGCTGATTCGGGCAGAAGTAAATGCTGATGAAGTCTCAGCTCCTCTGAAAGGTGGGAGCTGTGCAGCAGCGACTGGAACTGCAGTCGTATTCTGCAGCCCCACGGGCTGCCTCTGTGCTCTGGGGATGCTCAGCGCTCCTCTTGCTTCCCGGTGGGATGGTGAAGAGATTGGTAGGTCTCATGTCACTTGTTAATTAATCTATTTTCTGCATCATCCAAGAGCTAAACAGCCCCATTTCCAAATCCAGAATTTTCAAATTGCATTTGCGATGTGCTGAGACGTGTCTCCGGCAGCACACCAGGCCCTGACATCCAGGGGTTTGTGGGACTTCTGAAGCTTCCCCAATCATTAATTTGTCCTGCATGGAAAAGGCATGGGGTAATGAGAGATGTGAGGATGATATGACACTGAAGCAAGGAATTATTGAGAGGTAAAGTTAGCAATTTATTTTTTCTTTAGGAATTCTCTTTGTGGAGTGCTTGTTGATTGTGGAACTCGCACAAGATCGGAAATATTCAGCTAAGTTTTTGTTTCCTTTTCAGAGAAGGATATAACGTTATTGGAATTTGATCTATGGCATGTACACTTACTGCTTGTAAATCTGGTAGTTAGTGTGTCAAAAACCTTTTATCAGTTGTTTCAAGGTTATACTCAGAATTGAGTAGGTGTGCAATAACATTCTGGGGAAGTTTGTATTGAGATGCCTTTCCAGAAGTGTTTGGACTATCTGCAGGTTGTGTGAAGGATGCCAGACATTGCACAGTGCCAAAACATGATAATGGACACGCTCCCAAGGAGGCTGCTGTGGCAAAGGGTTACAGTTTCTTCCTCTGAGGAAAAATGAGCAAACTTAAAGCTCTGTGTTTTGACACACAGAAGATATGCATTTCTGTGGAAACGTCGTGACAGTTATATACAAAATGTTAATGGTCTCTTAAGGCAGACGTGGTAACTGTGAGGCTGTGCATATCATCAGTTCTGTCTTGTGTTGAGTAGGTTGTTGCCTTCTCTGGGTTGAGAAAAGTCTCTATCATCCAAATGATACTGCTGATGTTGTCTTGTGTGACTGCTTCAGTTCATCTGTGGTGGTACAGCCCCTAAATGAATAATTCACAATGAACCATGCGTCCAGTTGATTTAGACTCTTTTTCTGTTACTTGTGTTCAAAGCTGGCTTTATTGAAGAGGTAAGCAACTATTTAATAAGTATTTATTTCACTTTCCCGTGCTGAGAATCCTGCCCCGCTGCAGAATTACTGGTGAGGGTACAGCGCGTTCTGGATCGCTGCTGCTTTTTTCTGGACGCCTCGTGGTCTCTAATCCCCTCCGCCACGCCTCGGGGTATTCCAGCCCCTCTGGTCCTCTCCCTCCCGCTGCAGAATTTCCTCCTGCTGCTTTGAAGTGATTGTCAGGTGCTGTATGGAGACGAAAATTGGGGCAATGCTCACAAAGCTTTTGGCGCTGATTGTCTGGTTGACATTCGTACTGGCAGGTATTTTTCTGAAGCTAGTCAAAAGTTTCTTAATTGTATAAGCCTCACGCCCCTCTGGGACTGCTTGACCTAATACTCTCAAGCAGAGACCAGCTTTTGACTGGTCTTTTACTCTGTTTCTTTTGACTGTTCTCATAGGTTAGCGGGAGTAACTTATCCAGGAAAAATGAGGATGACTGAGAAATACTTGCCAAGGTTTTTTTAATTTTCAGCAATAGAAGCCGATTTATTTTTTCTTCTTATTATTATTTTAAAAAGCATAAATGGAGAGAGGAAACTCCAAAGCAAGGCATTCTGGCTTGTAGGAGAACCAGGTTCCGGTCACCCTGCTGGATTTAGGACTTCCTATTTCATGCTCGTGCTGGTACCCCTGGGCTGTAGCTCCTCCTTCTCCATCCCGTCTCTGAGACACTACTAAACAAGTAGTATTACAAAGCATTTTTCGATGGAGAAATTTCACTGAAGAGTTCTCACAATCAGCTTTCGATTTACACTTCTTTTCCATCATTTCTTTCTCTATCCCAAAATATTATTTAGACAGGAGTTTGGGTCATGACTCCTTGCAGAATTCATATTTAATATTTCCTTAATATAGAATCTAAATTATTTTTGGTAATCTATGTAAAGATTATGTATAATACAATTAATTGATATAAGTGGTTTCAATTCTTCTTAATATGACAAATCTCTAGTGTGAAATATTCTTAGTTAATGATCAACATAAAATAGATAGAGTTCATTTTTAATGCAAGTACAAGATTTGAATTAATTTGTAGTTAGAGCAGAGTTATTAAATTGTATAATATATACACACATACATTCCCTTCTTTTGTTTTTAAAGCTTTTCACGTTCAGCAGATATGATGACGTAGTTGGGATCTTTCTATCTAAATTGTTTTTCTTTTCCATACTGAACCACTAACAGACATTTATTTGGGGTTCCTCCCCAATACACCCATACTTCTCTGTGCTAATACTCTCATAACCGACTTGCATTTTGGTTTGCAGTGACTCGTGTTTCCAGTTGATGCAAATGGTTAGGGGTGTAGGGATGAACCGTTGGCCCAATTGCCACCTGCGGCAGAAGTACCTTCTATCTGAGAGTTCCACCCGCACGCTGCAGCGCGGCGCTGCCGAAGGCTGTGCTGGTCCCACGCAGAGGTAGAATCGCTAGCAGAGTGCAGCGGGCATGGCAGGTTTGCACAGACTAATCTACCTTGAGCAGAGTATTAATGCAAGCAAACGAGAGCACACAAGAGTACTGGTAAGGGATTAGCATAAAACCATGTACATTGTCATGGTCTCACTTTCTTAGATTTAATGTGAGTGATGTTCTTTAATATTACTATTAAATTTATAGCGGTGAGATAAGTGTCAAATTTTCCTACAATTACATTAAAGATGGGGAAAAAAATATTGGGAGAAGTGCCAAATGGAATTTGAATGTTGCTTAAAAGACGCGTGGGATGGAAGAAGCAACTTGCAGGGAACATCTGTTTCTGCTGGACCTTGTCACTTTTCTGTCAGTTGTAACACTGAGTTAATCAGATTCCTTTAACTTTAAAAACTGTTGTGTTTAAAATGCAGCACAGATCAAAAATAACTATCCAGTGTGCTGGAGTCTGTACATGTTATGGAATCACTTTATAAATGAGGACAGATCTTGGTGTAAATGCATCCGCTTGTATTTTCTCCCAGTACAGTGCACGAGTGTGAGCTGGAGGGATTTAAAGTGGTTTAATCCCCACTGTTCTTCATATTCCCACTGTTTCACAGGTCAGTAAGCTGCAACATTTGTGTTGTGTTTAAAAATACATATTTTAATGTATTGGCTAGATTCCAAAATTTGTCCAAAGCATATAATTGAAAGGCTTCTTTGGTCGTAACTGCTTTGTTTTATATAGCTCAAAAAAGTATACTTAATAAGAGTGTAATGCCAGCCTGTGCTACTGCAGGAGCTCTTTGTGTTGGATGAACCGTGCCAGCCCTACAGCCACACCAGCCTGAGGCTCTGAGCCAGCGTTTCCCACCCCAGGTGTATCCTCTGGTTGCTTTCTGATGGGACAAGTAACTGTAGGATGTACTGGGGGAGGAATGAGAACCTTGGTCTTCTCTTGAAGGGACCACACATATGCACTACTATGTATTTCCTAAAGCTTTTCTGAAAAAAGTATTTTTTTTTTCTGTCATGGTATATTTTGATTCTTTAATTTCCCAACATTATTTTTTTTTAAGGAAAGTAAATATTTCCTTGAAACATTTTCAACAGAACAGATGTGAATTATTCTGAAAACATTTTGATGGCTAAGATTTGACCTGTGCTACCATAAAATCTTTTTTAGTATGAAGGGAATCGTGGCAGTAAGTTAAAAGTGTTTGGTTTTGGTTTTTTTTTAGGGCACAAATTTAACTGTAGATGTAAAAACAATTAAACCGTTCCCTCCATTGCTCTTCATATTCTCTTTACAAATTATTATCTGTGTTTATTATTGTCATCTTCAAAAGTACAATAAAAATATATGGTATTGTTGATTAAAAGCTTTAGTTAAAATATTCTCTTAAGAAAACATTTTAAAAGGTACAGAATCTTCATGCTGTAGTTGCAGTTATGCCAATTAATGCTGTGATGTTGTTAAATCTCGCAAGCTGTGAGGCATCATTACTTGAGTAAGGGACCTCTAAAGAGACCCATCGCACTTCATGTAGTGGTGCTGGTAAATCAGTGGGCAATATTCTCCTCTTTGAGTCAACACAGAACAAATGTCCCAGTATGGTGCTGGGAGAAGACAGTATTGCTGGAAACACCATGCTAAGATGCCTGTAAGTCATAAATTTGAGGTCATGATTATTTGCGGTTCGCACACCTCATTGCATTATTTTTGCAAGACAGGGGTGTGAATCCTGGTGTGCTGGCTAAACTCCAGTTCGAGCAATTACATTTTATGCCTGAAATTCCCCTGTAGTTGCAGCTCGATATGTTTCACATCTTGGTTTGTACTGTTGCTGTGTGGTGTTAGGCAGCTGACATTTTTCTACTCTATGAATTGCCGCATTTTAGATGCTGGTCTTGTATGCGATCGTAGTCCAGCACTTTTGAAAAGACTCAGAATGAAACCTGTTGTGCAAGAAAACGTTGCTCCAGAAGTTATGGGAGCAAGAGGCTGCTCTCTGCAGCCTCCAGAAGTTTCGTGTAAGTGTGCAATCGGTAAGTTGCATAGCTCTTTGTCCTTGCACTCCTCCCCACTGTCCCAGTCGGATCCATAACCATTATGGGGCATGCCCAGCCACCCAGGAGGCATGGATGTGCTGGAGAGAAAAGTAGGGGCCATGGGAAACTTGGTGGCAGCTCTTAAGAGGTTCCTTTGGGAAACTCCAGTAGCACAAGAGTAAGCTGGCAGCGAAAACTGCTGTGAGGTACCTTGCCATCAGGCTTGGCCATTTCCCCCATTGCCGTGTTTTGCACGAGACGCTGCACGTCTTCCCAGGAGGCTGCGCAGCGCCAAGCCGCAGGCACTAACCCCAGGCCCTGGGTCAGCTGCTGAGTCCTCAGGAGTGACCCCAGTGCTAAAGGTCCACGCAGCAGCAGCAGAAGCAATGCGAGCCCCTGCGCTTCCCACCAGCTGCAGGGAAATCACCGATGCCCAAACACCATGGCCTGGCCGCTGGGTCCACAGCACTGTGCGCCAAACCCGTCTGCGCAGAGATGCTTGGCGAGGTGGAGACCTCTCATTGCAGATGAGTTCTTCACTCCCGTGGAGCAGCAACAGTGGCATACGTGGTGCTGTAAATATAATTGTCTAAGACTGATCTCTGTTTTCTTTCTTCTTCCCTCAAAAGAAGAGACCAAGATCAAAAGCCTTAGCCCAATCAGTCAGGCTTTAATCAAATGAAGCACTTGAGCACATGCCTTACATTAAGCACATAAGGATTATTGCTGATTTCAAGGAGATAACCACATGCTAAGACAGGGACTCATATCTGGTTTACAGCTACCTCGTATCCCCATGTCTGTCTGTAACACACACTGCCTTACTCTTTCATTTGCTTTAGAATGAGGTGAACATGCTGTCTAATCAAAAATTAGCAGATGAAGATACTAAAACACACAAGCCTTGTTGCTCTGAGATCAGTTTTAAGCAAAAGAGCAGGTAGGATTTAAGCCAACAGAAGGGCTCTGTGTGACTTCAGCAGGCTCTGCAATAGGCATCGTAGCATGGTGTCATGCACAAACCCTTGCCTTCTGAGAAGTTCTGTGCTGAGTCAGAAGAATTTGGTTTTCCACCCCTTCCATTTCAAACTGGGAGGCACATGCAAGGACCATATGCATAAAGGCCCATGAAGGGCTGCCACCGCACATACAAAGAGCGTATCTATATCCACAGCAATGATTAGTTTACAAATGAAATGTTTTTGAGATCTTACACTTAGCTGGATATGTTAGCATGTATCAGAGTATACAGTGTTTGCATAATATTTATATAGTATTCTATGATCAAAGATTATTGCTACATGCAAAAGAGCTTTAGCAAACTATTTCCTGGTGAAGCCTTGTTTCCACTTCTAAGTGTTATCTTCATGGTTGTTTCTCAGTTAATGGAACAACCAGACACTGAATCCCAGTTCCTAAAGGCAGAAATAGTGGGTCTGGGAGAAGTCACAGGGTTAACATCCTAACTTAGAGGCTTGGTCTACCTTTAATTGAAGTGGGTGTCCTCAGCAAGTGGCTTCTCCCATTAGAAATGATTTTCTGCCAGAAATCTATATTCTGTCATACCCTATTATGCACCCTACTAATCAACAGAGAACTTGGTAGCACCCCGACATGGAGAAGTCTGCATCTGTTCTAAATCCTGCCCTTCTAAGCAGGATTATTGCCAAGCACTGTGAAGATTGCTTAGCTGGGTACAAAAGATGCTGTACCCAAGCCAAAAGAGGGAAGTAATTCTGATTTTATTTGAATGGGATTATTTTATTGGATAGAAGGAAGTAATTGAATTATATACGATAAAATAAGGTTCTGTGTTTTCAAGAAAAACATCATCAAATACTATCTTGTAAAATCTCTTGAAACAACAGAAGAACGCAAGGGTCCTCAGCAGCTTAAATAGCTCAGATGCTTTCCTGCTCCTCTGAAAGTAAGTACTACTAGGTGTATTTTAAACTACAGTAGTAGTCTTGTATCAGCTCATTTATCAAATCTGTCAGGCCTTAAAATGCTTAAGCATCTGCTTACTGTTAAGCACATGAACATCATAACCAATCTCAATGAGACTACTTAAAGTGTTTTGTGGAACATTTCTTGCTGTTGTCTGGTCCCCATGCCAGTAGCACAGCCACGTACATTGCGATTGCTTTTTGTTTTCTGGTGACGTCCTCAATATTTCCTTTTTTATTGGCCAGCAGAGTCCCTTGGAGGGACTAGCTCTATCTTTGAACTAGAGAAGGTGCTGAGGAAGTCCACAAAACACAGAATAGCTTCCTGGATGATGACAGATTAAATAGATCAGCATTTTTTGGCTCAGAAAAGAGATGGATATGAGATGATGTGACAGAGGGATGTGCAAAATAGAGGAGAGGTGGGAACGGTTGTTCAAGAACTAGGAGGTATTGCATGAAACTCTCAGGCAGCAGGCTTAAAAATTAACTTTGTTGTAGAAAAGACTTCCTTGGTTTTTTTCTACACATCACAGAATCTCAGCACATAGAACATTGTGGAGGCCAGAAGAAGTAATTTGAACAGAAATTCAATAATTTGAAGTAAGAATAGTCCACTGAGTCTGACCAGATACACAGCTGCAGATATAACAAGCACAAGGACCCCACTGGTCTGCAGGTATTCCTCAGGTCTGTTGTACTCTGTCACCATGCCCTGCTGCTCTTTGCAAATTATATTCTGCCATTTTGGAATAACTGCATTATAGTTGTGGATTTTAGGTTGGGTTTTGGTTTTTTCCCCGAGATGTTTGTTATTCCAAATGATAGGACATTGTTTTCCATAGCAATGGCAAAGTATGACTCGATCATCCAGTCGTCCTTTCCCACGTGGTCACAGGACAGCATCTGAGATGCTGCTACAAAACTGGGTTGATAGAAACAACTTCCAGGAATTCAGGTGAGCTGTTACTGTGCCGGGCAGACTATGGCACTTTTGAGGAAGGTGCCAAATGTCCTTCCACTTTGCATCGATGTTTACAGGTCTGCTTTGTTTACAGCAGGATGGGAAGCTCCTGAGTATTTCTGAAAATGAGATGTGTGTTCCCAAACAGATTATATAAATGTTGCATCTGCCTAATATGCTGTGAAGATGTCACGTTGGTATTTTAGCACTCCCTCTGTTCATGCGTGTTGCGTTTGGAAGTTGAATAATGTGGCTCGTTATGGTTTTGGTTAAGTGCTGAGACTACTTATTGAGCTTATAACTCCATTGTGGTTTTACACTATTATTAACAAATAAGTGGCTCTCTAGGCTGGCAGTGCAGCTGGGACCGGCTTTGCAGGCACAGGGGAACTGGTCTCCAGACAGAGTCCAGTGGGGTGATGCTATGTGTGCAGCTGGGCAGCAGACTTTACCTGGGCTACAGCTATTCTAAGGCTCTGTTCTACTTTTCCCTTTACCATCTTGAAAGGATTAAATCCAATGGAGATATTTCACATCTGAAATGCGCCTTCTTATTACTGGAATAATTTGAAAAAAAATCTCATCCTTAAGAAAAAAAAAGGATCCAAGTTAGAAAAAGCATGCCTCTGCTTGCGACAAAGTCGTTTCAATCTGCATTTAAATAAAAGTATTGACTATGTAAAACACAAGGCTGCCCAAAGCAGAACATAAATAGTGTTTGCCAGGTATAGTGTTTGATGTGGGCTTCCACGTAAGGTATTGAAGGCACACATCGGTAAATCCTGAACCTGCCAACTCTTTCCTGTGCAGTGTCACTCCAGTCTAGTTAGAGTGTATTTAGAAAGCAGTTAAACACACTTTTGTGGAAATCATTAAATAACACAGCAATTCATACGTTTGTATCAGACAGCCTCTAATGCACATTATTAACTGAAAATAAAATCTCAGCATTTATCTTACATGTTATTTTATCTTTAAAAAAATCAGATGCCCAGTATGACTGAGAATATAATACCCTAAAGTTTAAGACTGGTTTGTAAACACAGTCCCCAGTGTCTACTATTGATCTTTTGCTATTTTAATGCATTTTTACTGACCGACATGTCCTGTGGTAAAGAATATTGCCTAAATTAGTTATCTGATTGGTTCTTTTGATTAATGATGGGACTGTGCTTCATTACACATGACAACATGATCAGAATAATCACTGCAGCCATAGAAGCTGGGACTGGCATTTTTTATTCCTTCATTTTTAAAGTTCATTTATAAAATTATTTAATGTATACGTCCTAAGTTGTAATTTATTTACATGACACTTTTTTCGATGGGAACTGTTGTACTGTGTCACAAATGGCTAAGAAAACAAGGTAAACTAGATGTACAAATCAATGTCTTCTGGCTCAAGGGGAAAAAAACATAATCAAGATTCAAGAGCTGACCTTGTCCAAAGTCCAACTTGTCACACAACAAACAGTGAGGTGCCCAACAAATCACTGGGATCAGCAGAATGTATTCAAAGGAATGTTTAAATGATATTATTCCTTGCTGAAGTTCTTACCAAAACTTCAAGAATCACGCGTGTTGGGGCAAAATCAACCCAGGACCCGAGTGCCGTTGGGTCCCCGGTGTGGAGCGCAGGGCAGGTGCCCAGGAGCGGGGGGAACGCGTCCCCAGGACACCCCCGCTGAGCTGCCGTGGGGCTGTTTGCCTTGGGCAAGCAGCGTCTCCATCAGCGGCTTCGCAGCGTTTCTGACGGCTCTTCTCAGACGGGGCTGGTCTGGAGCTGCTAACCTGCAAAGCCACACGAGGCTGCAAACAGCTCCCCAGAGTGAAAAGGTTTCTTGATTAAACCCCAGCGCCAGTCTGAGCAAATATTAACAACTTGCAACTGTATACACTTAACTTCTGCAAAATTAAAGCACATTTGACTATCTCTGCGTGGAGGACCAAGACCAGATGTGTTGCTTAGCATCATCTTATCCCTGTGCTATCTGCCATAGTTTATAGCACCTTTACATGCTTTGAGGTTCCTGATTGCTTTTTAGTAGGTCATTCTGGGATTGATCTGTTTGAATTTATAAGGACATGCATGCCACCTTATGTCATGTTGATGAATGATTCAAAATTTTAAATGGCAATTCAACATTTAATGTTTTGAAAAATGTTTAAATGGTGTCATGCACAGAATAAATGGCAGCTTTCATTTTCTTTCTTCAAAATTCCCTGCCAGCCTGTTTACATGATGTTGACAGACATTTTAGCGTTTGCCAGAGAAATAATGTGAAGGGTTGGATACTTGCCATAAAATGGTTTCCTCTCTATGGCAAGTGTGGAAACAAATGTGTGCATGCACAGTGCATACGCACACGTATATTTTACACATATTTCCAAACAAAAAATTGTTTGTTTGCTGTTAGAACTACAGAAATGTATCTCCAAGCAGGACTAACTCCAAAAGGGGTAGAAACTCAGAGCTCGGAGGAGTCGGAGTCTGATGGATTCCTGACCGAGTGCAGCTCATGGTGTACAATGAGACACATTCATTGCAAAGCTCAGGAACGGTCTTGCTGGTCGGCAGCTAAACAACCTTAATTTCACCCCCAAATTACATAAAATTCTGAGCGACGACTAAAGAGTGCGTTTGCAAATGGAATACTTTACGTGCCAATATGCTTCTGTTCTTTTTGCACCATTTTTATTATGCTCTGTCTCACTTTAAGACTTCAGTGAACTGGCTCCATATAATACATTCTCTTCATATAAAAGTAAATGTCTGTACAGATTTAGGGCCCAATCCTTTACGTACATATGCACTTTAAATGGACCTCAGCATCGGTGCAATAGATTTTCCCTCCTGGGATTGCAGCAGGAAGGCTGATATTTGTTGTGTGTAGTAAATGTGAAAGTTTAATATGCCAATAATTCCATTTCCATGGAATAACTATGGATTTAGGATGTTGCGCTGAGTTAATTTTAGCTTGTGTTTAGACATTCATTTTGTGACTAACAACATTTGTCTAATTATGGTGGCATACCAAGCTTTTGTTTCCTGGGAAGAGATTGCTATTGTATGAAATAAGTTTAATCATGGTTAAACACCCTTTGACTTCTCATGCTGGTTCTAGCTATATAAAAGCCTGTTTGGTGTTACCTTCACATGTAGGTGACTGAAGCATTAATAATTCTTTTATGAAAGCAATTCTGAATGATGGATTGATACATTGAGTTTATGATTCTTATATTCCAGGATTGTTTTGTTACTAGCACATTAGAAATTGTGACTAGTCAATGAAATGTCAGCACTTCAGGGCTTTCTGAATCAGGACCTATCTTAAAAGCAGTTGTAAACTACTGTATGGGTCACTGAGCTTTACTATTAGAGGTATATGAAATATTTAAGGACATTGAAGGTTTCATGCTGTACTTAAAAAGTAAATTTTTAATTAGCAGATGTATGAATAGAAGAGTAAATCAATTATTTTTTTTTCTGGAATTGATGAATATGTTATATGTAGAGCATGCATCTTTACTTCCAAATGAGGAATTAATGCATTTTTCTATTCAAAAGTTGTTTTCTATCAATACAAGCAGATAATTGGTTACGCCAGTTGAATCTCTGTGTGTATATGTATGTGTTACTTAAAAGCTTACCAACAGATACAGTAGTTTTTGGAGCTTGTTCTATTGCGCTGCAACCTTTTATACATTATAGGATTAGAGCATGTAAAATTGATGTTGAATATGCAAGTTATATGTTAATCTGATTAAATGAATGAAGAATTGCCCAATGCAATCAATTGAAATATTCAACAACTTTGTGTTGAACTTGAAGGAAATTATCACCTTGAGGCTGTCAAACCCATGACACAACTTTGCATTTGCAATAATATTTGCCTATTTAGTGTTCAAAAACATATATGTATAGTGTTTTTGTAATGAAGTAGGATTAGTCCATCAAGGAGAGGCTTGTTAGAGCTGGAAATGCAACTATCTCCACTATATAGGAATGCTTAATGTTAGAAGAAGTATTTTAGAGCAGTTTTACTCATAATGCATATTTTTTTAAAAAAAGAAATGCAAAGGCATCTATATTATTTTAACATGTTATTATTTGTTTATTTTCTCTAAAAATAAAACGACTTGATTTAAGTGCGTGATGCTATTTACTTGTATTTTAAAGCCTCGCATAATATTATACAGTAGATTGAAATGCATACTTATGTCTTTTTCTTTCATTGGACAGCTATGCTAAAGCAAATAAAATCAAACGCATACATTCCCTTTCAGTGGCTTACAAACTGTAAGTGATGGGAGGAAAAAGCCACAGCCATTCCATTGAATTCTATTATTGACAACAGCAGAAGTAAAAAAATTAGAAAACAAATCCCTTTTTAAATAAAATGAAGTAAAAGACCTACATTGCTTGGAGGAAATGCTAATTGAAAATACCTTGCTAATGCTAGCTAGTCACAGGAAGGAAACATTAAGTTATTATTTTTAATAATGTTTACAAGTATATCCAGCCATTTCCAGCCAGTGAAAAATGTTAGCCTTGGTAAAATGTGGCAGTGCTACTTTTCACTGGTGATGCTGCTCATCTTCTCTCTGATAGCAATCATTAATTTTATTTTTTAACCCAGTCTTCAAATGAAGACAGATGAGCAGGAGAGTTTTAAATGCAAGCTGCTTATGTTCAGAAAAATGGCTGCTGGATTACAGATCACTGTGCCTGAGCTGAGTCCAGTCACTGTTTGGAAAGGGGGAGAAAAAAAACCAAACAAGCATTAGGTGAGCGGCAAACAGGCAGGCCTGCGAGGAGCCGCTGAAGGCAGAGCGCGCGCGCGTGTGTGTACGTGTACAGGGGCGCGTGTCCCCGCGTGCGTTTCGGGATGTGAAGGGGAGGGAAAGGAGGACGAGGGAAAGAAGTCCTGCACAATGGTACAGCAATCTGATTCATTTCCTAATTGCTATGGAGACCCACAGATTAATTGTTAATTGCTCTTGATAATTTTAATGTTACGTTTTAACATTTATTTCTCATTAGCACTAAGAGGATTGTTAGAGACCAAAATGTGTAATATATCACATCACTGGTAGCATCATCCTGCATCCTTTTATTTGTTCTTTTAATGTCATCAGAGTTGTCGTCTTAGTCAAGTGTCAGTGAGCACAAAGTGGTTTCTATATCTTTTAAGCTGTGATTTTTAGTACCCGACAGCTTTACCTTGACTATTTCTTACCACAGACACACTGGATTTATCCTCACACTCCCAACGCTCACAGGGCTGAAGTTTTCAAACTTGGTCCTGCCCACAATGAGCTCGTGACTCATTACTGGGATACACCCTTTGCTGGGTACTATTTCTGTATTATTTGAAAGGAAGAGGTGAGTTGGGCAGTGCATTAATAACAACAAGAGGTAGTTAAAAGGCTCCTCATTTAGTGGAGTAGAGAGTTGATCGCTGGCTGGCCTGCGGAGCCAGCATTGCCTTGGACAGACCTCCCAAACGTCCTCCTTTCTGCATCCCCACCGGTGACCAAACCCCACCGGGGATGAGCTGGGGTGTCCCTGTGTTGCTCATGACAAAAGTCCTCTGTCCCGTTCAAGGGGGATTTTTAAAATAACGTCAGGAACTGATTAGATCAAGTCTGAACTTCACCATGAAAGGATGGAAGGGCAGATCTCGGACATTTAACTCCACTCAGATGCAGGAGTCTGGTGCCTGCAATCAGCGAGAACAGTCCCTGCAGCTCCTCTAACGTGCAATTTTTGATCAGTTCTTGTAAGGAGCTTTGCTGGCTCAGAGTTTGAGTAAAGACAGCATCGAACATGCCTCCTCTATACTTCAGGGTTTTCTGCCAGCCCAACTGCTCCTGGGGAGTGACCTTGTCTCTAGGAATTAGGCCTTTCGTTACAGTCCCTTGTAAGGAGTTGAGAGAGGATTAATTGGTTTGCTCACTGCAGTTTCTGGAAGTATCTCACATTTTTCAGTGGAAGATGACTCTGGAAGTACTTTCCTACGGTGAAACAAATCCCTGCCAAAATAAAGTGATGAATCCCGAATATTACTGGCAGCATTTCATGCCAATTTTTGAACAGTTCGTTTCTATCTGCACCTCCGTTGCCCACGTTCAGTGAGTTTAATGCCCAGCTGTCAGAGTTTTCCTCCTTAGCTGACCGTCAGTACAGGAATCACAGGTGCAAGTGTCCTGAGCTCCCCCAGGCCTCACATGGGAGATGTGAACCGGCCACAGCAGAAACCCACTGTGCCATCAGGGCAGATGCACGTCTGGCATTTGAAACCCTGAGACCGAGGATGGCTCCTGTTAAAAAATGCCTATAGGGAAAGTACAGCAAAGGTGAAATGTTACTTGAGCCTTTTTTATTTCCGCAATCACAGCACCTTTAACTGGGATGTCACTAAAAAATTCATTGAGTTAAGAGATTTAAGGTTCACCAGGATAGCCTTGTCCTTGTGGTAGGATAATGTCCCCATCCACATGTGGCAGAGGGCGAGCAGACACCCTGCTGACCCTGGTGAGGTTTGGCTGTCCTGGCACCCGAGGTGGAAGATGCTCTGCTCTTGGCAGCAAGGAGGGTTCAGCTGTCCAGGGAGGTTTCTGCCCCTCCTGGGGCCAACAGCAGCCAGAGGAAATTTCTTTGGTGCTGCCCTTGAAAGGCTGCAACACCTGAGAGATGCCCAACAGCTCTCAGCATCTTTACGTGTTAGCTATAGGAGTGAATTAAATAAGCCATGGATATATAACGCCTAATCAACTCTCTTTCCATGTTTAGCTGAAAGAGGGGTTCTTAGTGCAAAACCAGCCCCTGCAAGGTGAAACCATCTTCCGGATGATGGCAGGTCCTGGGTGGCAGCGACTTACATTTCTCAGAAGGTGAGTGCAGAGGTGGAGAGAAAGTTGGAGAGTGGTGGGAGGGGTGCTGGGAGCTAACGAAGGCCTTCAAAGTAAGAGTGATGTTGGAGGGTGTCAGGAGGCAGAAGGTGCCAGCTGCCTGACAAAAGAAATATCATTACTCACTATTAAAGAACACTCCAGATGCTTGATACAGTCATGGGTGTTCGCCTGAAAATTTTTTTAGAAAAGCTCCTACCCTGCCTACAATGCTATTTTCTGGAGTCAGGGCCAAAACCCGTGAGCTTTTGTTCAAGCAAACAGACCATGAATCTCATGAGTAAGAGCCAGTCTTACCAGCTAATGCTGCAGAGTGGTGGTTGACTCTTCAAAATACTGCAATCCTCTTCACATTGTCTTATTCCTCCGGGACATCATTACTAACAGGGACAGATTGTGCAGATACTCTCTCAGCAGTCCAGGGTGGGATGAACATTTGCTCTAGGCACTCTCCAGTGTTTCTGCATCATCTCTCTCCATCTCCACTCTCTTCCTTGCCTTTATAATGAGCTAATGGGCGACTGTTACTCATGCCTAGAGATGCATTTGTATCAAGAAAAAATGGAAGCAGGAAAAAATGAAAAAGTTCATCTGTTAATTTTCATTGGCAGAAATGTTATAGCGAATTGCACTCAGACTGTAGGACTCTCCCTAGATTTTACATGTGCAGGGGTGTTTGAAACAGAATAGCAAAAAAAAAAAAAAAATGGTGTAAAAACAGGACTGCTGAAATTAAACAGGTTGAAAGTTGTCTGGCAGCTCCAAATACAGCAGAGAAGTATAGCCCTAGAGTGCAGCAAATTTAATCTTTGAACAGGTTTATTGTTTTATCAGGTTTTTGTTTAAGAAGGGTTTCATTATATATAACATTGAGATAAATTTTTACATAGCAGATTTATTCAACAGGTTTATTCTTTTAACAACCCTCATTGTATTTCAGTAGTTGGTGTGTGGGGTCTTATACATCAAGCAAGTTTATTACTTTATCAAGTATGAATTTTAAGAAGTTTTCCTAATAATAGAAGATGTGTGGAGATTTATAGGTGGTACATTGTTCTATTCGGTGTTTGAGCCATTTTACTTAATGTAAGCTACATCGTAACTACATGACAATGCTGCTAGAAATGGCGGTAATTGTACTGTAACTCATACTATCTTCCCACCACTGTAATAGATCTCACTTTGCTGTCCCAGTGTTTTAAAAACCCTTAAAAGTCCAAGTACAACTGCCCTGACTAAATTGTCTCTGTAAATTAGCAGAACAAAGTGAGGTAAAAAGTAGTATTGACATTAGTAAGTAAATGGACTGTGCTAAGTTGTTTTGATAAAAATTCAGTACTTCTGGACTGGAGGAATCACAAAAGCTCCTAGATGGGATGGAGAACTTGCTTTGGCATCCGCCATAGGGACCTAGCAGTGTTTGGTGTCATCGCAAGTCTTTGATCCAAGAGTTTTCTTCCAAAAATATCCATTACTGATTATTCAATCCAGAAATCAGTTTTGGAAGTAATATCTTCCACAGGGGATGGTATGAAAATTCAGGCAGCTGTCCCTGATTTGTGGCTCTTGCTAAGGAAAGTAATTAAAGACTACTTGGGGTTTATGGCATTTTTAGGATTGTTTTAATCTTTCTGCTTCGGCTTTGAAGGAGAAAAGTAATATTAAAAAAACCTTTGAGATGTAAAGTCAGTTCCTATAAATGCTGTTATTATTATTATTATTTGTACTTTTACAGCACGCATTACAAATCAAGCTGAATCTCACTGATTTGTTCTAATGACAAAAGAAAGATCTATCACAAATTTCTTCATGTTGTGAAGCAGCAATTAATTTGTGGAGCTGGTTCAGTCTTTGCTGATGAAATGCTTTTCATCAGAAAATGCTGATTCATCAAAACTAGTCTGTTTATAGATAAAAGTTAGTTTATTTGTCTCAGAAAGATTGGAGGAAATTTTCTGAAATTTCCTTGAATGACAACCTGTATGTCTGTAGTTTAGGTTAAAAGGACTTTCTTTAGAAACCTAAACTAATTAAAGCAAAATTTAAGTGCTTCAAAATGAATAGTTAATTTGTACTGGGTTATTTTTCCTTTTGTTTGCACTTTGGTTCATGAAGACGTTTGAAAGTTCAGGATTCCGTCATGGCTTAGGACAAGACATTTTCTGTATCTCAGGTTTTTATGGGTGAGAGATTTTCTCCTAGCATTATAAGGCAAAAGTATATAAAAACTGAGTATTCCACAGCAAAATACACAACAGCAGTTTTGTATTATGATATGTATAATCTGTAACTTTAATCTTTACCTATGACTGTTCCTGTTTTCCTGACATCTTTACTGACATGAGTAGTCCTCACCCAAGGAATGGTAAAAGCTATTCATGGTTAAGGGATACATGCAGTAAGAAGTGCAAAGTTGAAGCCTTTATTGACATAGTTACTGTAGTATATATTCTCCTGTGGCTCTCTGATATTAAAACTTTTCTGGGCAGTGGAATGCTGCCATCTTGAATGTGAAAAATGGATTCGTCTGTTTGGGAAGGGAGCATTAGGCGGGTCCTGGTGCACAGCTGATATTTAGACTTGTAAAACCATTATTGTGAAAATGTGATTTAATAAAATGATAGACATAATAAAATAGGTGTACTTCTATGCACTAATCATGTAGCTCTTTTCACTGTTTCTTGCATAGAAGTTCTTACTTTTTAAAGACTAATTTGATTGACATCTACTTGATACTCTGTGATGACTTTGACATATAGCCTATCTGGTTGACAGGTGCATTGGGTATACTCTACAGATATAAATAGACTTAAAAATATTTTTTCTAAAGGTAATTGTATGGTTTAGATAAAATCTGCAGTTCTTCCCAACATAACTGTTATATCTGGCAGCTCTCAACTGATGAAATATTCTAGCTTAAGACCACTTAAAAAAAAGAGGCTGACACTTTAGATGAAACAGCAGACCTGATAAATTCAGTGAGAGTTTTGTCATTGCCTTTAGTGTGGCCAGGAGCTATGGCAGATCTCCCACTTTGAAGGGACTTTGGTATGCAGGGAATTGACACTTTACCTTGCTCCTGCTTCCTGAACGCTGCCAGGCTGTGCCCTACACTTTTTCATCCTTTCCCTCCCGACTGGGTGTAGTTTGTCTTTATACCAAATGCTTTGCATGTGATAGTTGCGGTTCCAGTGGGCCAAAACCACCTTTCATTTATGTTGACTTAATTCATTAGCTTCAGGGAGGTTATTTCTGGCTTCAAAGAGATGACTTGGCACAATAATTAGGTCAAATTTCTGTAGCATTTTCAGTCTGGTGGCGGGAGGGAGACGTAAGTATTTCTCTGTGCTTTTAAAAGGTGAGGTTCTCAGAGAGACACTCTCACCAGGAGTTTGCTATTTGTCATAAATGTTTGTTCCACTCTTCAAGAAAGGCATTGGTAAGTTCATGCTAAATTGTGGGGGTTTTTTTCTGAATCTCATGCTTTTCATTTAACAGGCAGGTTTGAGAATGGCAAGCTGTGTCCTCCAGTTTAAAAGACTACTAACAACCCAAAGCTGTTGAGTTCCAGCATGACGTTGGTGGTGCCTTTCTGCTTGCGTTGTTGTTTCTTACTAATGCTGTGTTCTCCCTCTTCCTGAATCATAATAACTATTGGTGCCTTCCTTGAAAGTATTGATGCATCTAACTTATGCATGGATCTAGTGTGGTGGCTCTGGTATGTCAGGTGTAGTGGTGGTGGTAGCATGCAATGTTACAGCAGCACTGTCACCAGCCTGGTACTGTTTCTTCTCCTTTGCTGCATAACCTTCCTTCTTCCACACTTCTAAATTGCTCTATGGAGATGATCCATTAAGAATCACAATAAAGCTTGAACGTTTGAATAACCTTTGAAATTATTGACAAATTGGCCCCAATGGGCTGCCTAAGAGCCTAATGTAGAACAAGAGATCGATGACAATGCTGCAGAGACAGGATCCAGACTGCAGAAGCAAGGGGATATGTCATATGATTTTTGCAAGCTGCCACTGGAGCACAAATATAGCAGGAATGATGCACTGTTTGAGTGGACCCTGCTTTTCTTCTCAGGTTCTTTGGGCAGATTAACTTCACCTGGTGCCTTCTCACAGCAGGGCCTGGGCTTAACATGAAGTTTGGAGGAAGTGACAAGCTGAAGCCACCGAGGGTTATAACACAGTGAAGACTTGCTTGAAGTTTGTGTTGCGTGAACCTGGAAACTCCAAGTGCACCTTGTCATCTCAGAAAATTCACCCACCATGTAAGGAATTCACGTTAAGTCCTTGTGTGATCCCTGCTGCCATCCCACAGGAGCGTCCATTCAGCCACAAAGTAGCCTCACGTTATTTCCATTACACAAGTAGGGAAAAAACAGTTCATTTAGAATCACAAAAGAAATCTGTTTTTAAACCCAAGTCCCCAGCGTATGAGTCAAGTTCATATGTTATTTTTCTTCCTTCCATTCTTGTGAGAACCGAGGTCCTTGAGTTTAACCATTTCCATAGGAGCAGAAGCCCCCGGCCATTGTCAAGTGTAGGCACAAGGGCCACGTTCACTTTTTTCACGCTCTGATTTTTCTGGGCCATCCAGAAGGTTTGAAGTCAATGTGCACACAGTTAAAAGCTGGTTAACAAAGCTGATTTATTAATGGCTGTTACTCCCCATTCTCCAGGAAAAGGGCTATTTAGCAGAGTTCATTAATAAAGCTTAGAAGTTTGGTGAACTAATGCTCCTTTAAGCACCGTATTTTCTTTTACCAGATAAATGTATCCCACCCAGGTCTGTTTGGCACAACAGTGACCTCTAAAGGCTCGTTAGATTAATGGTATCTCCAGAGACATATCTGGCTTTAATTCTTATTTAAAGGTAGATGTGCGGCTCTGTCTCAGGTATTACCCCCTTCATGCTGAGCACATCTTTAGAAAGGTCAGCTCTTGGAAAGATCTGAAAGCCTGCTCCTTTTCCCTTGTGCTGTATAAAGGCACCTGACCTTTCAGTGATCCTAATTTCTCTTCCTTTCCTCCTCCCCCCACCCTACCTCCAGCCTATTATTTATTGAAGTGGAATGGACCATTTTTTTCTTTTTTTTTTTTTTTTCCAAAATAGTTTCTAAAATAAGTGACCAAAGACAGCAATGATGAAAGTTAAAATCCAGGTTACCTTGATATTTCACCAGAAACCTTCTCTTTTCAGATCAATCCCGTTGTGTAAAATTTAGAGCTGTGTATATTGTTGTGCTCTGACTTGCACCAGGAGGAGTCAGCTAACGCAATTCACTGAGCTCGCTCCCCAGAGCCCATCAACAGTGTACCAACCACCACAGATAGTGCCTACCACAGCGCTGAGATCCAAGGAGGTACAGTAGCATACACGGAAACTCAGCTTTTCTGTAAGAACTGTGATTCACGTGTAATCCTCATGTTTGTGAAGTAAATCTCCTTGATGCCAGCTGGGATGCAGACTGACTCTAGAGCCTGCTGCAGGAGAGGCTTTGAACTCACGCTGCTGCCGGTGGGCTGCTGGGGTGATGGTGGAGCTGGGTTTTCACCTGTTCAGCAGAGGGTGAGGGTCTGGTTCTGGCTTCCAAAATCCCCGCAGGAGATGGGCAATGCCTCCACTGCCATAAGCAGGGCATTGTGGAGAGATGCAGCCCATGCCTGGTCCAGGAGACATTGGAAGGGGCAGAGGAGATATGGATGAGCACGGAGAGTGCAGGTGTGAAACTGTGTTTGATCTCCTCCCAGCTCTGCTGTCAGGACCGAGTTGTGGCTGGGCAGCAGTGCCTTGAGTGGTCCCAAAGACCCAGGAATCCGTGGGCCTGAGGACTTCAAATGGGTCGGTGTGCTGGCAGTATGAGGGAATCCGTGGTTGTTGGATGGAGATGGAGAGGGCATGCTCCACACATCATTTTTAGTAGATTAGTGCATTTAAATGCAAGATATGTATGTTTGGTTTTTTCACTTTAATTACAACCTCTTTATCAGGTACTAATGCCAAGAAACTGGAGTTTGGTTTGGGGATGGTTAAAGGTGGGAAGAAGACGGGGAATAAAGCGCAGAGGAAGAGGTAAGGAAGGATAATGGGTCAGTGAGGGTTCAAATAAAGAGGAAGCGGAGTGTAAATACAAGCAAAGGGGCAAAGTGAGAAAGGGGACAGTGAAGACCTGGAGGAAATCAGAAAGCCTTAAGTAATCGCAGGATTTTAAAGAGAGCTGCAACGGGCAGGAGGCAAAAGTTGAAGCAAAACCTGTGACCCTACCTAGACACCTTAATTATCACTGCGGCTTTCCAGCCGTGGATTGTACATGTCTCCTGTTCAATTGACTTGCTGTCCCTTTCCCCAAACCACTTTACCTCTGTTTCTAAAGGGGAAGTTTTCTAGTTTATCAGTTGTATTTTTTTTAATTGAAAAGTGACATGGTTTTGGCAAACTCGTTTTCTGTCAGCGAGAAGCTGGTTAGCTCTTTGGTTGGTTTCACTTCCCTGGGAATTAGCACTAATTGATTTTTTGTTCAAATCACTGCACTCCAGGGGCTTGTCTTTCTTGCTAAAATAAGACTAAACCCAACTGCGTTTGGAGGTGGTATCCCTGCCCAGGCTGTTCAATTCTTAGACTTTTATCGTGAACACCTTTACCCATTTTGTATGGTCCTGATGGCACTCTTTGCTTGACAGTTTACTTCCCAAAGGGTCGTTCTCTTCCACTCATCTTAGCGGGGGATTTGCTGCTTGCTTTTCTATGGAGCTGGGCTCAGCTGGAATTAATAAAAAGGTCCTTTTATTCAGCTTGGCCAACTCAGCCATAGCAAGATTGAGAGAAGCACATTATAGATAAAATTGTATTTCCAGAATTTTGTTTTGGACCTCACAAGAACACCCTTTTGCCCAGGTTTGGGAGAAGGACTTGACTCAGAACAATGAGATTCTGCTGGAGATTTATCACGTGCTGGTGACAAGGAGCTGGAGAATTATCTAATATTACTCAAAAAGAGCACACGATGCATGCAAAGCTGTTCAGAAACAATATTAGCCAGATTCATTATTAAAAACCTTCTAGAATTCAAAGTGTGACTGCAGACTAAAACCTAGCTTGAGAGGATGGGAAGGAAATGAAACACCCTTTGCTTTAAAGTACCCATACAACAACGTTGCGAGAGAGAACTAGCTCCAGTTTACCGAAATAGAACTGAGGGCTGAGAGATCTGAGGAAGATGCTGCTGCTCAGGTTCACCCCCTGGCCATCCCGCCCAGAGAGAGCCACAAGCCCCCCCCGAGCATGCCAGGAGTCCCCCGCTATGGCGGCAGCCGTGCGTGTACCCACATGCAGTATTGTGACATGTCGGCGGGCTGTCATGCCAGAAGCTGGCAGAGGACAGCCCGGGATGAAGTTGGTGGGGGTTTTGCCTGCGTAAGGACTTGGGAGGCATAGGGTTTGCCTCTGTGTGATTAGCACTCCCTGTGACCAGGGGCACTTTGGATGTATCTCGCTGTGTTTATGTTTTTGGTTCTTATAATGAAAATGAGATCCCTCGTGTAGCCCTCTGCCATTTTGCACGTCAGACTGAAAGTATATATGCTCGTTGTGGGTATTAGTGTCTCAGCTTAATGACAGAAGCCTCGGACAAATAAATCCATGTGCCATGGAGGATTTTCCTAATGAAACTGAAGTACAATACTGTTTACATAATGTCCTTTAGACTCTATTCAAAACAGCGAATGCTGGATGTCGCTGTTATCCACCGACACCAGCTAATATGGGCAGAAATGAAAATGTAACGCAAAGTGGCAGCTCCTTTTAACTTTTCTCGAAGTCTTTGTGTAGTGGCTATGAGCATCCCCTCTGAACTTTTCCGCTGGTGGGTGGTGTTGGTTTTTTTTTTTATTTTTTATTTTTACTATATTGACATTCCAGCCCTTGGAACAAGGTCTTCACTCCTTTTCTCATTTCGAGATCTTGTTTTGGGAGAGCTCTAACACCTGTCCACTGATCGCCTGCCAGTCTGCATCTGTGCCCAGCTGACAGGGCTGTCTGCTTTGACTAATGATGTGATTGATGGACAAAATAAGGAAGAACACACAAAAAAACATTTCTGTCTGGTCTGGTGTGTCAGCAAGCCTTCATCAAGTGGCTGCTGAAGGTATATTTTGCTGCATGCCTCATTACACAGTAATGGCATTCCCAGGCAAAGCTGTTTCTTTTCATGACACAAGACAGCAGGCAGCTTTATGGACTCTGGGCCTATCGAGCCTGGAGGAGAGAAGCACTAAAGAGTGGTCATTTCCAAAAGTGCCTCAAGTTGCTTTTTTGTTGTCATGAATTTAATATGAATCAACACAATATGAAATGAGCATGAGGAATTTTAGTGACTAGTCATTTTTTAAGACTGCTGTCTAAACAGCCATCAAGAAAAAAAACATTTTCTTCTACCAAACCTGTTGCAAAAAGAAGTCATCTGTCAATTTTATTACATTAAAAAAGTACACAGAGGCATATAGTCCAAACAAATGTCTGCTTCAGCGCTAAACATGTGGAAAACACCACATATCTGAAGAAAAAAAAGGCAAGTAACTGGCAGGCTGAATGTAGTATTTAACAACTAAGATTTAAATGGCTCTTTATGTAGATCTGTATGAAGAACGCTCTTGTGCAGTTCATATATTATGTTAGGGGACTGCCTGCTTCAGGAAACACAATAATTATGTGATAGCCATTAGGCAACGCGACACGGGGCTGTGAAAGGGCAGCCACGAATCCGCCAGCACACCTTTCACTCGTGGCCGCCAGCGAGGGACAAGCAGGACTAATCCACGGAGAGAGGGATGCCGTCGGAAGGGAGGTGCCTCCCCTGTGCACAGCATCCCACCTCCGTTTTTCTCGTCTGCTCTAAGATGTGCCATTCATATCCATCCTCCATCCTTCCTGCAGCATGTTTTCACTTGGCTTCTCCCCTCCTCCAAAGGCTCGTTACTTCCCATAGAGTTTTTGCATTTTGAAATACTTAATTTCATCCAGGAAAAGCAGGAAAAAAAAAAAAAGAGTTATGTTTCTTCACTAAAAATCTTTGGATTGTTTTCCTTTTCCTGATACAAGACGTCTTTTACCGTGGATTATTGGGAACAATTTGCAATTTTAATGAGTTGTGATTAGTTAAGAAATCGTTCTTCACGTAATAAATACTACGCAATAAATTAGAAAATGTATACGAGTTCTTTATACCCACTTAAAGAGAGAAAAACATCGATGTAAATTCTTGTTATGACAAATGTAAAAGATAATCTTTTAAAGTGCATTTAATTTACTGTAATAGTAAGAACCACTTTATCGATGCCTAAGAGTACAGAAAAAATGAATACAGGATAATTCAAAGCAAATAAATAGCGTGATTAAATTCAGTATGGCACTTACTTACAGACACAATCATGTTACCCTTACATACGAGTTAAAAGAATAATAATAGAAATACCATTTTTGATTCAAGAATAAAAGACTTCTGTGTAGATGTGAATAACTAAAGGCTGTTAACCTGCTTTCTTTAGTCTCTATACTAAATAAGGCAATTCCAGGCTCAAGGGAAGAAGAAATTCTGTTGATTGAAAAGTTTAAACAAAGTAATTATTCTATCAAGTGCAGTAGGGGAGCTAAGTACCACAAAATATCAAACACCTGCAGGTTTCCAAGAAGTTCTCTGCTGAAAACCAGAAGCAGCTGGGTGGAGGAGAGGCCATTTTATCAGTAACCAATGCGTTTCTGTGCTCCACTGACCTTGAAGTCAATACCAGTGCCAAGAGCTCACTGTCTGCTGTTTCTTCTTGCATTATTGGTTTGAGAACCATAAAAATGTCAGAGATTTACTATAAATCACAATTCAGTGGGGTTTTGTTGTCTTGGTTCTTTTTTTTTTTTTTTTTTTTTTTGCTTTAGCTGAGCCTGGCCATATTCATTTGTGAATTGTGGGCAAGTAGTTAGCAGCATGTGTCTCATTACCTTTTCCGTGGAGCTTTGCTATCTCTGTAATAGGGGGGCTTCGTGTTTCTCTGCTAATTTTGGTAATGCTGGTGGAAGGGGTTGGGGTGGGGGTGGCTGGTTGGAGCGTGCTGCGATGTTCCTGCAAGAGGCTGTGGTGCGAGCACTGAGGGGAAGGAGGGCTATTTTCTTATCTCCCTCGCTGCTCTTTTTAATCATGTGGATTCAGTTTCTGCTTTGGTAAGGGAGACATTCCATTTTTTTGGCCTCTTTTCCCTGAAGTTGTTGTGTGTGTCAAATTTGTCATGGTTTAATGGCTTACTGTATTTCCCTGCACTGGAACCACTAAACACATTTTCATTTAAGTTGGGATCTTTAAAGAATGATCATCTTATCCATCTGTTCAAAAAGCACAAAGACACAAATCTGGGTCAGAAAAGAGACTTGGAAAAATCCCCTGTACTCAATCAGTTTCTGGCAAGTGAATTTGTCTCATGACTTCAGGAGCTGGTGGAAAAAGAGAAAATTTAACTGCAAAAATATTCTTTTATCAGCTCTTTGCTTGGAGCCATGGCAAACAGGTTTCCAGTTTTGTAGATGGTAGCAGAGGAACTCAAAAGGATATTTAACCTTAGGTTATTTTCTTTAATCTTAGAAGAACCAGCCACCCGTTAACATGCCTATATATATATATTTATATATAGGAGCATACAATCTTTTCTTTCCTAATCAGGTTTGTGTATCTCCCTTGATTGATTTTTCTTTTTCCTAAATCTTTAATAATTTTTCTTCATGGTTTCTGCATCCTGTCTAGGCTTTTCTTTCTGTTCTCTGTACGTGATACAGTAGTTAAAGCCTATGGCTCTAGAAGAAATCTGCTTATTTCTTCATTGTTTCTGACGGGGGGGGGGGGGGGAAGCATCTGAAGATCAGATGGCTTAATTATATGTCATTTGGATTGGGGATGGGGGTGTGCATTTGAGGTATTGGAACTATTTTATGAGAATGTATTTTTACAAGGATCTGTATAGAAAGAAAAGCAGGTTTTGTCCTTGCCTGCCTTTTTGAATACAGGTCCTGGGGCTGGAATCCATAGTCCACTAAAGTAGATAGACTTTCTCAAACCTTTGAACTACAAATTCAAATTTTTCTAGGATAAGTACTTTTTACTCCACATTTACAGAAGTTCCTATTGATTGAATGGGGAATTTGATACACGCAAGACTATCGAATTGTGTGGTGTCGAACTGTGTCGCAGAGGTTGAGTTGTGCTCCATGTTCCTACTGGAATCACCAGGAACCCATGAACACACCCCAAAACACCTGCCCCCTTTGGCAAAGCGGGGGGCTTTTGGTTCTGCAGTCGGTACTTGTGTTTGCAATGTCTGCATCTGTTAAAAGCATCGTGAGGTCCTCTTAATTGTTACTGATTGATATTGATTATTATTAATATTATTTATTAATATTAATTAGTGGAAAGGACAAAGGTAGTATGCAATGCCCAATGGGGAAGGGAGCGAGGTGCTCCTGCAAAACCAGGATGGAGTTGGTTTTTGTTGATAATGAGTAACTCCATTTCTCTTGAACAGAGGACAGGCAAACTCCTGAGGAAGCATTTGGTGCAAGTCACTCTTTCCCCACTCCTCTCTTCCTGCTAATTTGGGGCATGATCCTGTAGTTAACCTCTCAGATATGCTGACCAAAGTCTCCTCTTGAAACAAGAATGCCTTTGCCTGGCAAACAATGGTGGGAGCAAGGCTGGGATACATGGCAATGGCAAGAATCCTGTTCTGGGAAAAAGCTACGAAATTATTCAATAAACCATGGGTCGCAGCATTAGAATGCTGTAGACATGTCGAACCTTGGAAAATTTAATGGAAAATGTTACGTACTTGTTGATTATTAGCATGAGGACTTTTTTCCGCTTAAAAAGAAGAAAAACTAATTATTAGTTCTTGAGTGCTCTGTGACCAGTGATCTTTATAAAGTGCTATGATGACTAGAGCTGTGTGAATAACTGATGTTTCCGTTCCTTGGCAATACTAAATGTGGATAAATAGTTCAGAGTCAAATGAATTTTTTTATTTCCCTTACTTGACTGTCGATTTTTTTTTTTTTTTTTTTAGCTTTCAAAACAGAATGGAAGAAAATGTCAAAGAAAACTTCAGTCTTTGAATATATTTTTTTGTTTAAAATGTTTCAATATTCTCAGATTTTTATTTTTTAGTGTTGCTGTACTTTTACTAATGCAAATGGTGCAGTGAAATGGAAGTTAATTTGCTAGCTGTTTCCCTGTTTTCATATTTGTATTTTTTTTTTAACTGGAGAGAAGGCTTTTGGTAGAATAATTTTGCTTAGATCTAGTGACAGTACCTTGCATATGGGAATCATTATGATGTGAGATTAAGAACCTATCAGCTGAAGGCAATAAAATCAATTTTAAACTTCTGGTGTCCACAAGAGGGGAAAAATCCTGCCTTTTGTTAACATGTCCCCCAGGTTGTAACAGTGGGATGCTTAAGGCTGATATAGAGTTTAAGGCTCCCATATGGCAACCTCTCAGACCAAGCCACTGAAGGCTGCTGTGTGTAATTGTGAGTGGGGAAAGAACCTCAGCCACCAGAGAACTTTCCTCTCCCTCTCCATTTATGTTGCATTTTTCTGTCCCTGCAGTGTTTTGGGTATGGGTCTATGCCAGGATCAGAAGCAGAGAGCTCTCGTGCGTTTATGATGACACCTTTTCTCCTTAAACATGTCCAGCAATGAGCACAGTTGAAGAGCTATGTTGTCTTATTGGTTCAAAACCTGTTTGTGTAAAATGTACAGTGTATATACACACTATTGTATTAAATGTTATATGCATATGCAATACATTAGGAGAATGCTGTGTATAATGCAGCCACCATATGTCATATAAAATAAAAATGAAGAGGGTATATGAGCAAATACTGTACAGCATATGGCAATACGAATATTAACCTCAATCTATAAATAGCTTCTGAAATATCTGTTTTAAAATAAGGAAAGAAACTTAACATAATAGCAATTGAGTAGAAATTGTGCGTCTTTTAAAGTTCTTGATGTCAAGGAGGCAAAATATCATTCCAATACTTAGATTTAATATATACTTCACACAAAAATAAATCATGTAATATTTTCATGGCAGGCATAGAATTTTATGATTTTTATGACGATCATGGAATTGGGATTCATATTTTATAGACAGCACTAATAACATAAAGAAAAAGCACCAGAAGAAAGATCTTAAGGAAAGAGGAATGGTGGTGAAGTTGCAGAAAGGAATGGAAAATTTAGTGTAATTAAGCCTTTTGGATAGGTTTTGGGTTTGTTTTCAGAATAAGTGTTGGAATATTCACAAGGCAAACGTATTGATTTTAAATGTTTCAAATAGGGAAAAATAAATTGCCCCCTTTCCGATTGCAATCACAGTAACATTAAACTAACTGCTTTTGGAGGTAATTCAATATGTGTTTAATCTTAAGGCTGTGTTTGTTCATATATGTTGTTTATACATGTTGACTACTAATTGGCGTCTAATTCCATTACCACCAAATCAGATCTTGAAAAACAGGGATGGTGTGACATACTTGGGTCACTACTGTTTGCTCTTTGCATTTTCTATCAGTGAATGTACCAAACCCTAATCTCATATGGAGAGACTGTGGCTAACGATGACTTGGCAGCCAGCATTACCCCAAGGTAAACAGTATTTTCTTCTATGTGGGATGCCTTGAAGAGGGGGCAGAGAGCAGTATGAATTTATGCCCTGAGCAAAATTAAAAGATGAACCTTGATTATCTTGAGCTTCCCTGGCATACACGGCAGCACTAGAACAGGATCAACATCACAAAAGATGATGTTTTTACCAAGCAGCTTAATTGGGATATTCTGCCAGGAGGATGTGGGGACTTGGGTTCAATGCCCACCTTTGTTTATTAAAGGACTTTTAACTCGGGTTTCCTGCTCCCCAAGCTACGCACTCAGATTTGGTTACACTGGGGAACCATTCCATCTCTTTCCTATGGAAAAGACTCCAGTTTTCACACAGGCTTACGTTCCAGCCTGTTTACCATATCTTACCTTTTTGGAGAGCAGCGCTGCCATGTGAATACAAGCCTGGCTAGCTGGTCAGTACTCTGGGTTCGCAAAGGGTGATTCCAGTCCTCATGGGTTATTTTCAACTTAATTACTTCTCATCAGAGTACAGGGTCGTGGCTAGATGGAGGAAAAGTTTGGGGAAGAAAGGGGGACAGTGCAGTAGGCAGAGAGAGCAGTCCTTTTCTTGTACAGGAGATGACACAAGAGGTCCTCAGGAAGGAAGGCCCTAGCTGTGGGAGTTTTCAGCTTCTGCCTTGAAACAGCCAAGCTGAAATGCCTGCCAAGAAAATGAAAAAGAATATTTTCTTTTACTAAGAATTAGCCCAGTCTGCGTTTTCATTGCTAAGGGGGCACAGGATAATTCTGCTATCAGTTTTGTTATTTACTTCATCTCTGGCTCGTTCAGCAGCTGCTTCCTTGAATCAACATGTCCCTACCAAATTACAGTAAGGTTTTTTTACTTAATTTCTGAAACAACCCAAAAGTCTTTTAAGGCAGGGAACAGAAACCCTGAGGAGATGACCCTTCAGCCTAGTCTGGATTTTCCACAGACCATGGTGTATGTGAAGGGCTCGGTCTGTTCCTCAGTCCAGGAACGCAGCATTAAGAAACACAGCAATGCTATTGATGTGGTACTTTCTCCTAGAATTCATAAAATTTTCTCCTAGAAGACTTCCCAGGTGTCACCTGACAGGAAAAATGTAAAAAGCCTGTGCTCAGCAGCAGCAGGAGGCAGAGCCTTGCTGACAGCAGCTCCTTCCCTTCACCTCGATGGCAGGCCATCAAAGGCCAACACCAGGAACACTGGTGGCAATGGAGAAACCTTTCCACTGTAAGTATTTCAATTTCTACTGCGTTATCTCAGATGTCTGGACTGGTGCTTTAGCATTAGGCATGTAAAATATATTCAGTGAGGGTGGATTACTGCATCACCTGTACACTACCACGTAGCAAATACATAGGTAGGAGCAAGTGCCAAAGTGTAGCTTGTGCTTTACCACATAGTCCTGTCAAGTCTATGAATGTACTTTCAAGATGCCTATCAGTACCTAGGGTTTGTTCCCTATACACTAGGACACTGTGAGTTGGGAAGCAGGTTGGGCTCCTGACCCAACTCTAGATTTCGCTGGAAATGTGAACTGTGGTGTGTGGAGCATGGGAGGCACAGGGTAGATGCAAGCACTGGTTTTGTTAGAGGTTAGTAGCAGCCCTGTACAAACCTGAGCCACCACTGCCAGGGGACAAGCCTTTAGAGGAGAAACTGTCTTGCTGCGATCCATGGCAGGGTGACACTGGCATCTGGCCGCTCACCTGGCAGAAGCAACTCCTAAATGCCTTGTGATACTCTAGGGTTGCCAATTTTCCATATTTAACATACATTATTAGAACTTGATGGTCCCAAAAGGCCATTACAGTCAATATTGCTTGTACGTGTATATATGTTTTAATTCCCTAAGTGCATATTTATCTGACTGAGCTGGTAGCAGGCTCTGACAGCGTGTCTGTCACACTTCCGCTCAGCTATTCAATTCACCCGGGTTTTCTAGTGGGTAATTTCACTTTGTGCGTTCTGCAATACCTGCCCTGTAGTGGAAGGAAAGGAGGACTCCACAAAATATCTGAATTTTACCTTTACTTTCAGAATTATCATGCTTTTTTGGTTCTAAGTGGGATGTTTGGTCCAGCTATGTTTTGCTTTCCACCAGATTAATAACAGTTAGTAGAAATAATACTGCAGAGCATACTTCTCATAGCAGTTGTCATTACAAGCAAGCATAGTAAAGAAAAATAATTGACTAGCAAAAGGTTTGATAACTCAGTGTTTTATGTTTCTCAGAAATGACTCATTCCCATATGCATCCTACAAACTGCATTCTGCACACTGAACTCACTATAACCTGCTCTTAGAGAGGCTCTCGTCTCACATTCCCATTTTGGCATTAGAAACAATAAAAGTAACAGCAGCTTTGAAGAGTATGTAAATGTATAATGGCTTTCCAAAGCGGATTGATAATTACTTATTGCACTAAATAATCCTAGAAGTGTTAGAGGAGGAATGTGAGAACAACAAATGAACTTACATAAGCAGAGAAATCTATGCATCCCTTCTGCTGTCTGATTCATTTAAACAGTCTTATTACAGTATCAATGTGGAGGGGAGATAATGACGGTTGGTTTATGGTGTTACATCTTTTTTCCAGTTTGTTTTATTTTAGGAAATGCAATGGTAGCTATGGGTGGAGTTAGCAGCCACCAGTGCCACTAAAATGTTGCATTTACCTCACTCTGCGTAGCATGGGGAATATGGCAAACATGTTAAATGCCAAAAGTTAAATTCTTGAGCAATAAATATTTTGGCTCCTCTAAACTGGAGTTTTGGGGTTTTTTTGAAAAACATTTCCTTTTGTAGAATTTTCTTTTAAATAAGCTTTCAGCTGGCACCAACTAAATTCATTTGACTATTTGAAAGCTGATTTCCAAGAATTACCTCCTCTTTTATACTAAATTATTTTGTAAATAAAAAGGTGTGACACAGGAGCATAGGAAGCAATTGGGCTTAATTCATCAATGCCTGTCTCTTGAAATCAGTCAGCACAACGGAGCTCGATACTCCTGTTAGAGCACAGGTAGTAACATATTGCTGGCTGCTTGTTTCTTTCTTTCTTTTTTTTTAATACTCTTTGGAGGTTGACTTTTCAGCAGGTAGCTTTTCATTTAGTGGGTAAGAAATCACACTTGTGCTTTATCCATTCACAGTAAATAACGGGATTCATTTTTGTAGCTATGGTACGAAGGATGTATTTTGGTATCTGTTGCAGGGATGCTGGGAAGGTGAATTTTTACAGGTGCAGAATGACACGCGCAAAAGGGCAGCTTGGGTTGCGGCCTGGCTGAAATTCAAGTCCTTGAATTGATGCAGCTGCAAACCTCCATCTAAACTTTTAACTGAGTTATGTGCAATTTAAAACTAATTGTTACTTGAGACGTACACAGAGTGGTAATAGGAATGTGTGTGTCCTTCCCTCCCCTTTTGTCAGCTGGATTTGAGCTGAATTTCCGTGGTCTTTGCCCTGTGCGTTGCCAGCGGGCACTGCTGGCCACAGCCGGCAGCAGGGGCACCGAGGGCTTGAGCAGCAGCTATTTTTGAAGCAGTACCGTGGTGGAGAACAAGGCCTGGGTATTTCAGAGGGGGCAAGTGCATGTCTCTTTTTCAATGTAATTTATTTGTATTTCTATCTGTGATCACAATTTTTGCCCTCGGTGAAGTCTTGGGATTGGGAACCTTACACCCTGCGTAGGTGAAAGATGATGCAATGCTGACACAGTTTCTGCCGCCTCGTGTTGCCTGTGTCCCACCTTCAACTCTGTCAGAGGGTTTGCTGTACTGGCCATTTGCAGGGAATGGTCACTTAATTTAACCAGTTAAAGGAACAGCTATTTTTCAGCTGATTTTTAAAATCTTATATATCCAGCAGTTCTCACTGAGGAAGGTTAAAAGAACTACTTACTTGTCTTTGAATCCATGGCAATTCATTGATATTTAATGTTTCAATTAGCAAAATTACTGAAAACATTTTACATTAATTGGCCAGTGCTTTTTTTTGAATGCTTACCTCTCCCTTCTGGAAAAAAATGTTTGTTTGCTTGTTTTCCTAATAAAAACCCCATGGAAAATATTTGCAAAGATCTTATTTTAGGGCTAAAATCCTTGGAAGAAATCAGCTAGAATTACACCTTCTCTGTGAAATAGCAGCAATTAGGACAGACGCCCTCCTCTAACTCTGAGCCAGGCAGCTTGGGTGACAAATATGTCAAATTAATACATCACCAGGTATGAAAGCGCAGTTAGAATTTGACTGAGGTACTTCCAGCCTGAGAAAGGGAACGATTTATCAATGCAAACTTAATAACATCTATTTGAATCTAACTAAAAATCAATATTTCATTACCAAATTGTTAGTGAGAATGAAGAAAAATTGCGGAAGTCGGGCAGTTTGGTGGAAGAGAAGCATCAGGAGTTCAATGTGAAGACGGGATGATTCATGAGGCCAAGCCGGTGGAAGGGTGAAGGAGGACGAATGCAGAAAACTTGGAGGGCCCTCTCTCTGGTGACCTTGGCAGCGAAAGGAAAAAAAATACCAGAAAATGAAAGTGACTGTCAACTCCCAACAGGGATGGATCACACCATAAATCAAGCATAGCCCTGAGAGAGGAGAGAGGGGCTTAGGGTGGGGGGTGAGCACGGCGGGGGAAACCATTGGGTAATTTAACTCTTTGAACCTTGGATGCCTTTTATTCGTACTTTAGGGGAGTTGGTAAAACATATGTGAATCCCTTCCCTTTGCAACGGTTTACATAAAAATGTGTCAGGGGCAGATAAATGGTGAAACATTGCTTTCCATTGGCTGGGATTTAAAGTACAGTACCAATAAGCATTTCCTTCAGCCCAGGAAAAGAGAAAAACGAGAGACTGAGGCTCCTGTGACACATAACTAAATCAGTTGGTTGGGAGGCCTAATCTGGGAGAGACTTTTTGGTGATTTGCAGGGAAAAAAATATAGATTTAAGGACATTAGTATTTCTATTACTGAAATAATCTATTGATCCACACAGCAAGCAAAAAAATCACTCCTTTAAGCCTAAAATACAAATGAAACTGAAGGGCTCTGACTTTTTTTTAACCTTTAATATTTCGTTTAGTTCTTAAAATCTGTTCTCTGACAGAAGTAAGGGAAGGAAGTAACTGCCACAGAGGGGTTCGTAACTGTCCTCCGAGAGAGCCTAAAGGGTATTCACAGGAGATGTGAATATTACCTCTCTCAACTAGAATTAAAACATAGTGTGACCACTTTATTTGATAGAGAGGCACAAAGTATTCCCCCTTGGTTTTTTTCCAGATTGTATTTTTTTACGAATTCTCCTGATAGTCTTATATTTTCTTTTTCCTTATCCATCACAAGAAGGGACTTGCATTTCCTTTGTGGCCCAAACAAACATGTATCCATACCATCCATGACAAGTGAGCACCTTTTATTCCCCATCGGAAAAAAGACTTGCAATTGAGCATCTATAATCCTGAGCAGACATCGCAATGGCTACTGTGCTGGGAAGCAAACCCCATGTGCATCAGCAGGTTTGCATAAAGGCGCAATGGAAGTATGTTCTGATCCATGCTGCCAGGAGAGGTAACTACGGTTGTTGTGTTTGTCTTCTGCCTTTCTCTCTGAATATTGAAGGTTTGCAGAAATACTAATGCTAGAGCTATTAGAAATGCACCTTGGGAACGCCATAAATTTGTTACCAGCAGGAGGGCAAATAAGGGGCAATAGTGTGGTTCAGAAACATGGCAAAGTACGTATGGATCCCTGCATGCTCTGCAGTTCATTTGCGATACTGCTTTTTTTTATCTAAATATAGGACTCATCTCAAAGCCTCACATGAGAAGTTGCAGATCTAATCAAGGTCAGAAGAACATTAAAAAAAATTGGAACAGGAAAAGGCCATCAGGACCAATGTTTCTGTTCCTTTTTTCCTCCTGTCTTAGCTCTGGATCTTGGCTCTAATTGCCATTTATTTTTTATTGCTCTCACTATACTTCTCATATAATGTTTATATTAATGGGCGGGAGGGGGGGAAGTGAAGAAACACCAGGAAATGGAGTGCAATTGGAGTATGTGAGATGTGGCTTTTGTCTTCTTTATCACTGTTTTCTTGTAGTACTTCCAGCCCAGATATTAATTTATCATTGAGAGTGCCGCAGAAGTGTGGTCCCTTGTATTTTATTGAAGGCCTGATCTAAATTCCAGATGGTCACCATGTGATCAAACCAGCCATGGGCAAATAGGATATTTCTTTGTGTCTATATTTGATTTCTTTGCCAAATTCATACCTATCTAATCTTCTGCCCATGAGCCTGCATTCATTCATTCTTTAAAGTGTGCAACAACCCCGCCTCCTCATGGGCTAGAGACAATGAGGATGATTGCAAACATTCACCGTCTAAATGCGGTTAAAATGTGACACTGTTGCATACAGATAATAGCTGTCCGCGTCACAAAAATATCTATTGAAAGTTTACAGCAGAAAAATGATTCCTCTTCTCAAGGAATGAAGGGTTCTCAGAGAACATGCCGATGGGGGACATGAGTGTACGGACTTGACACTGCTTCAAGTAAATGCTTTGGTTTTGGGATGTGAAGAACTGTGAAGTATTACTCATGAAAATCCATGGAGCCCTTCTCCTTTTGGAGTCTCTGCTTTAGTGCAGGAGTTTAAAGGATGTGAATGAGGGACCATCTATGCCAAGTAGGCTCTTCTTTCTTTAGAAAAAAAAAAGGCAAATTTCAGATTATAACAAAATTCTATATACTTCAGAACATAGAAGTAACAATATAAAAACCTCCTTAATCATGATATGATTAAAGGATTTTTAAAAGCTGCCTTGTAGTCACATTTCCATTTCCTGATAAATTCCGTACTTTCTTTCAAATCACTTCTCATCATAATAATACGAACTGTAAAAAATCCTTCCATTTCTGCAACGTGCAATGAAGAAGATGGGAGTGGAAAGGCGAGAATTAAGAAGGCTCCAAGTTTTATCATTCTGTTCATAAAGCAGCACAGCAACCATAACTGCAGCGCAGAAAAGAAACAGATACTGTACTGTCTGAGGTATTCTGTGCCATAAACTCCCATAATAGAAACAGATGGCAAAACCGCCTTGGAAGTAAGGGAAGTACTGTACATGCAGCTCTACCCTAACATATGAAGAGATTCAGGCCTGACACATAAAGGAATACGTCTGGAGCTCTGCCAGCGCTACTGTGTAGTGCAGCAGTTGGTGCTGGAGAGGAGAGAACCCGTGATTTTGGGTTTGGGGCTCTGGAGTGGCTCGGCAGCAGGACCTTTTCCCGCACTGTAGAGGATGTGTTGTTCTGGCTGGGATAGCAGAGATGAATGGAAAACCTCGTGGGGGCATCATCGGGAGCTTCCCCCGAAGCCCGTTGGCACTGCAGCAGCTCGGGCATGCTGCAGAGAGCTGTGCGTTGTGTGCCGGGGTGGGGTCTGCCTCGTCTTTCTCCTCCTGCCTCCGCTAAGCAGAGATCTTAATATCTAATGTGAGCTAAACAAAGTTGTGTGGCAAGAATCGTGCATGCAGTGAAAATGGCAAAACTATTTTATTCATCTCTGCTATCTAGGTAAGGAAATGTCACTTATTTCATCCGGCGTTGTTTCACTGGTCCTGCTATGAGTGAAAGAAAATATAATGTGTGCATTGCACTAGAGGGGGAGCTGAAGGTCAGGAGTGAAATATAGCTTTCTGCTGCACTTGGTCTCAGTCTGAATGTTACCTACATTATCATCAGAGCTCACTGTCATAATGGGGAGACCTTGTCACAGGAGGGAGGTCACCTAGAAACAGGAAGAAAAATTGGGGGAAAAATACTAAATAAGATAAACTAAAAAAAAGACCAGTAGGGTCCCCAAACTTCCTTTGTGTGTGTTTGAGAGCAGTAAATTATCTGCAAAAGACATGCTTGTCTTCCAGCACCTGGAATCCCACTGTTGTCTTGGGCCTGAGGTGCAGCTCTCCTAACTTCCTGTAATTTTATCAGCATCTTTCCACTGGTGTGTCTAGCCTTGACCTCTGTGCTTTTGTGATGGCTTGGATTTATAAACTCCAATTACATTTCGGGGCAGTAGCCTTTCAGATATTCTTGGGAGAGGGGGGTATATCAGATTGTTTTCATTAGAAAACAGACCATGACAAAGAAGCTTCACTGCCCTTTCTGCCCCCAAGACTCCACGTTGGATCCCTGAAACGTGCTTATCCTGCTGGCGCAGCGCCGAGGAGGACCTGGGCAGCGTGGCTGGTGTGTGTCATCTCGAGCTCTTCCTCGCCAGCATGGGTAAATTTCACTTTAAAGTTTTTGGAGGTCAGACCTGTCTTCCCAGTCCATGGCTGAAACTTCTGCCTAATTGCAGAGCAGAAGAGATTTTGAACATTAGTGTGAACAACCATAAGTATTGCATTGGGGCTGCACTGTTTGCATACCCTCCAGCCACCCAATTAACAGCCTAATATTTGAGCATAGCCTCTTTCATCTAAAGATGTCAAAGAGCTTTGCAAACATTAATTCATATTAATATGTTGCCAAAACCAAACAAACAAATGTTTTCTTAGTGCTTCCAGGCC
Source organism: Balearica regulorum gibbericeps (assembly GCF_011004875.1). NCBI lineage: Eukaryota > Metazoa > Chordata > Aves > Gruiformes > Gruidae > Balearica > Balearica regulorum. The sequence goes on along the minus strand of NC_046196.1, from coordinate 13,075,650 downwards.
TCTCCTCTCCCTGACATGAATTCAAACCAGCAATCTCCAAGGTGGTGGTGGACTGGTAAGGGAGCCACCACCTTGCCACGTTGGCGGTGAAGATCTGCTCTCTTCCAAGACCATCAGCAAATGACCTGGCTCCAGCTCAGCAAGGCTCAGAGGTCACCTTCCCCTTGACATGCCACAGTAAACACTTGTGTGGTTTCTCCCTGTTTCTGTCAAAATAATCTAGATTAGCAGCTGCTGTTACTAACAGCACAGGAGTTAATCTAGATGGCTTCACCAGTGTAAAGGTAGGAGGGGTTATGCCTGCAGGGCTGCAGCAGCTGTGGAGGGCATGAGAGGTGCCAAGCCCTGGGTATCCACGTTTGAGGCTCAGCCGTGACCTGGGGGGGATGTTCACTCAGGGTACATCCACCTTGAGAGCCCTCAGCTGGGTGGACAGCTCTGTCTGTCTGCCAACATGATTGGGTAGGGCTGCAAAGATATTGCAGTAAAATCCAGAAATTCAAATCACTGATCCCATGATATCTCCTTGCTGATTTGCAATAAATTCTTTGGAGACTCACCAGCATTCAGGCTTTAACAGCTAATGCTTGGAACTAAAAAGTTTACTTTTCAGACTACTGGAAGAACTTCCAGCTTAAAGAAGCCTTATCACATGAAATAAGTCTGATTTTGTGTTTGCCTTAAAAAAACCCAAATAAACAGAAAACCCCACCAAAATCACAATCAGGACAATTTGAGTGTCAGGATTTATAATGATAGTTTGTGCAACTCTAAACCATTCTGATGGTTTTTATTCTTGTGTCAGATGTTGTGGGATCACTAACAGGTATTTGGAGATGGGAGAGCAGCTGCCTTAGCAGTCACCAGGAGTTGGACAAAGGGGATCTTTGCAGATCTTTCCTTTGGTAGGATGGTATTCAACCACTGAAATGCAAAACCAGGTACCAATGTGAGCATTAGCTCACATAAAATGCACTCTTTCATCTCAGTTTAGTTGTTACTCTGACAGTTTAAGCTTCTCAAATACTGTATCTCTTTTTAATGAAGAAATTGCACACTCATATGCAGAAATCACATATTTACAGCACAGAACACCTATTGATATATTTTGGTCATTTTAACTGAATTTGGAAGTCTTCATAAAGTGAGAAATACAACATTTCATTACACAATTACAGCTAATTATTTTAGAAATACAGTTTAAATGCAAGTTATCTTAAATTTATTGCTTATCTGACTGGAAAGATCTAAGCAAAACCTGAAAATCATAAACCCTTCCAGAACATTATATTTTATGCAGTCCAAAATGTGACACATGGGGTCTTTAATAATTCACTGCTTGTTAACATTAAACAACTGTTAACATGCTCAAATAATTAGTTATGCTTGCTTGACATGTTTGCATCTTTAATAATTGATGCATTTATCTTAATTACTAACAGTATTATGGTCGTAATATGCATCTTTTTTCTATCTTAAAATTTTAACAAAAACTGACTTTTTGCCAAAAATGATTATCCTCTAAGTTTTAATTACTCATTGTAATTAAATTGCAAGCTGCAGTATTTTATTAAAAATATCTTTCACAAAAAATATTTAATGGAAAAGAGGTGATTTGTTGTTTATGCATCACACTTAGTAAATATTTCATAAGTTTCATATTACCCTTTCAGAGCGGATATAAAAAAACATAACATTCTTAATATAAGAGTCAATTTAAAAGCTGCTATAGTAGTCTTCATTTCTCCTCCCAAAGGTTTGCAGAAGTCAGTGAATACAGGAAGACAAAAAAAACCTAAAAAAAATGTGGTGGTGATTGTTAATAGGATGCCCACAGTGACCAGAACCAAGGTTGGAGACATTGTGCTGGTGAGTATATAACGCATTCTCCAGTGGAATTAGTCTGACTTGAAATAGAGATGAATATCAGAAGTTTTTTTCACTCTTCAGTGTTCTTCTAATTCAACTTTCCCTTGCAGGCTGCTAATAACAATAGTGGCAATACTTCGACTGTAATAATTTATTTATTGCAATGTTGATAGAAATAGGGGTGAGCTTTGTGTCAGCCAATTTAAGAAGACCGTGTTTTCAAGGCCTTCCCATTGGTAAGACAGGCTGTTTTAGATTAAGATGGCTGATTCTGGTCCCGAAACATTGTGAAGACAATTACCACTCCTGTGGAATGACAAAACTCATTAATGGTGTCAAAGGATTCAGCCGCATCTGTGTTCTGGTGCATGGTTGTGTTCCTTCCCAAGTGACCCACATAGACACTTGAAAAGGCATCAGCATATTATTGGCAGGAAAAAGTCCATTTGAAAGATGAAAATTTTGTCCAAAGTTTTAGAAATAAACCCCAAAAGCTGTGAGACACTGTCTCACAGTGCTACAGACTGAATGTCAGGGCTTCATTTAGCAAGTGACTAATGAGACCCCAGCTTGTCTCTGAGGTAGGTGGGCTTCTGAGGAGCTAATACTTGAACCATGAGCCAAAGTCAAACAAAACACTGGATTTTTAATGCCAAATGTGCCTGGGAATACATCTAGTATAACACTTTTTTTAAGGCTAGTCAGTAGACCTAAGGTGCAGAAATGTCCCATGTGCCAGACAGAGCAGGCAGGAGATCATGACCAGATCCAGGAGTGCCTCCTCCAAGCCCTCAGCTTAGAAGTCTTTCAGAAGGATTTACCCCAGATACGAACCTTTGCCAGAAAAACAGCTTGAGATCAGATGGAGAAGATTGCTGAACTCTAATGTTGAGCTCTGTGCAGAGTAGACTGCCTGCGTCATCCAATATTTGGGGGCTTTCCTACCTGCAGTAAATGAAACTTGCATATTTAGTCCTGAGGTGCCAGCAGAGCCTCTGATCCATCAGTTTCTGCAACAGCAATGATGCTGCGGAGAGAATGAGAGAATTAGATGTAGAGCAAAAGTAATATGACGTTTAGCCCGTAGGAATCACTTACAGCAAAACACGAGTGCGGGGGTCAGGCAGGGCTGTGGTGCTGCTCCGTGGTGTCCAGCGCTGGGTGGCACACATCCAACATGTGCGGGTAGGGATGGCATAGACGCAGCAACAGCCACCCTTCCAACTGCTGCTTCCAGGTTCACTGTATACGTTTAATCTAACCTGCCTCTTCTGCAGGTTTAGAAGACTCTCACTATTACAAAGTCCTCATGTCCTTGACACGGTGTTCGTCAAAAATGCGATTTCTAGTGTGATTTTAGAGTTTGGAAAAAAAAAAAATTACACATTACAGATCTATTAATCATTTTTTCCCTTCTGTGGGTGTATCTTCAGATTTCAGTGATTGATTTATGTGGCCAGATGGGTGCATTTGTTTCCTGCTGTCTTTCAGTCCAGCAGAATCCATGCATGCTGTGCAGTACTGTGGGCTTGAACTTTCACTTAAAATGCACTACTGTACCTAAATTCTGACTATTATTCCATGTTTGGAATGAATGGGATTCAGATGTGAATCCTTTAGACGTGGCACAAGTAGAGTTTTTACCTCTCAGTAAAGAAGCCATTCCTTTCAGCTTTAATAAGAAAACTCCAGTATCGCAGAAGGAGGTCCTCTTCATGTCCTCCAGGTTTTTGCTCCAAATGCCTTTGCATTTCCTGTCACCACATAATGTGTAGAAGCTCATTAGCTGAAGTGAGAAATAATGGGTTGTTATAGAAGTTTACCGTGGGGAAAGCAATCTGTAGTCTACATGTGCGTTTACATTGACATATGTTAACATCATAAAAAATATTTGCATACAGTACTGTAGGGTCAGTGTTCCTGGATCCAGGAACCATGAGAATAAAGACCATGAAGACCTGAGAGGAGTTCTGTGGAAAGACCTAGAACTGCAATTGAATGGATGTAGTTGGTTGATTCTCAGCAACATTGTATGAAAGGGCACATGTAGCATATGGCATCTTCCTGGTCTCCAATAGCTGAATGTAAATCTTTATCCAGATGATGCAAACACTTGTGATGACAAGTCCATTTCTGACAGAAGAGTGGAAGTCTCAGAAGCAGCAGGTTCCTAAAGGCCATGTGAAGGTGAGTGAGTGGTAGGAGAGGGAAATTCAATCAAATGCCCCTACTGAGGGACCTGCGTTGGAGAATCCGTGTGGGAGAAAGGTCTCCCAGCAGCTCAGGTGGGAGCTTGCACCGCATTAGGCACCGGGAAGTCTCATCATGACACGCAAAGTCACAAGAAATTAGCTTCAGAAGTTTGCCCAGTCAGGGAGTGAGTTATTTTATGTAAGGTTTGTGTATTTCTGTGTGAAATGGATTTTTTTTTGCTACTTTCTGCAATTAAAAATTAACCTCTTCTGGTTTATAATTCACAGCCACTTTCAAGCCCTGGTGGTGTGTTAGGGAGAGGCCTATAGCATTGCACCAGTGAAAAGACTGTGGCCAAGCAATAGTGGATGTTTGGGTGAGAGTATCGCTGTGCTCTGACGATGTTTTATGTTTCTGACAAAAGAAGATGCAATGCAGTTGGCACATTTTGCACTTCATTTCCTGATTTTTTTTTAATCTGAATATTAGGAAAAGAGTTTGTCTACAGCGGTAACAAACCTGATCGTATGTTTTATTCAGTACCCTTAGGACTGGCTTCCCATGACCTGCAAGAGCTGGTGGGGGACATGCTGACCCTCCCATGTGTCCCCTTGGACAACCATGCTGCTCACAGTCAGAAATGGTTTAGCCAAAATTCCTGCTGATGCCCGTGTTCACCACTGCCGGTGAGGAAGGGAACAAGCTCCTTATGAGTTTCGTGTAGACATTCAAAAGCATGAGTGTGGAGAACAGGAGATGGAGGAGTGGCTGGCAATGATGGCAAGCACTGATGTGCGTATAGATGAGTTTCCAGAAGGGGGCTTAGCTTTCAAAAAATATTGCTCACAGAAATATGGATACTTCCCTATGAACTCTATGATTTGCAAAATATACATATAAGTTTTACAGTATTTTCAATATGAACATGTTCATGTTTATGACCCAGAATATTTCACCTGTGAGCTAAATTCTTTCTAGCTCACTCAGGGTTTTGACATTTGTACGTCTTTGCTCAATCTAGGAGTATCTTTAATGGCTTATATTAATTCAAGGTGTCCTTTATGCACTTAAAATTTAAAAAAAACCCCTTCCTTTTAATGACATTTCCATTTATTCAGAATTATTATTTAAAATCCTAAATTAGCATTCTGCTCTTGGGTTCTGACAGAGCCATTACATTTTATACTAAAAGAGTTTAGTTAATTTTAAATTATTAAACCCCATTGGCTGCATGAAGTAAGCATCTTTAAGCAAGTTTCTGGAGTCTGGGTGCACTCCAATTGACTACAACCGCAAACTTAATTCAAACCGTTTTGCCTGTGTTGCTTTTTATCCTTATATATGGTAGTTATTATTCTGGGTTTCACACTCTGGTCTGAGAAGTTAAACAGCAGCTGAACACACTAACAGCAGTATAGAGAACAACCTGTGCTGGGCAGCACAGCTCTTCAAACTGAAGACAGAGAAAATCACAGAAATAATTGTAAGTCTTTTTTTTCCGAAGGAAAAAAGTCCATAATATAAACTTGCTTATATAGGAAACTAATTTCTTCTGTAAACAATATGTATTTACTTAGCATTTTTAGAATTTTATCTTAATTAATATTTCCCATGGTATAAAATAATTTTATTTTGATTTTTGAAGACATTTGCTTCTTTTCAGTTGTTACCTGGCATGACTTAGGTAAAATTTTAACTTTTGCATGAATTAGTGATGATAGTTTCTTCAGGCATTTAACTGGAGAAACAATTGCAAAGCTACTTGTCTTAGAGAGCAACATCTAGTAGGGGAGGTGGTCTTTGCATAGATGAGATCTAATACACAGTTTTAAGGAAACAGTTAAGAAGACTTTTTGACTGCAAAGGAGCACAGTGGAGATGAAAATAATGTACCCAAAATGAGACAGAATATAATGGAAAGTATAGTTACTTTTCACTTAAAACTGAAGCTACACTTCAAGCGCAGGATGGATATCTAGCAAGAAGCAGCGTCTTAAAGCACTTCAATTGCTGTGACTTCAGGTGAAATTTGCTGCAGGCTCTGGATCTGCTTTAGTTATGTTTTGAATCTGCAAACTATGATCATTTACATGCATTGCTAATTCACTTGTCTCCTGAAACTTGAGCTGCGCAGTTTGAGTTTTACGGATTTATCAAGTGAAACAATTGGGCTAATATTACATTAATTTAATTAACTTTAATTTTAAATGACTTGCTAGAGCACCTAACAAATGTAACATCTCCAAGATGTTTTAACAGATAGCTGCTTTGTTGTACACTCTTGTCTTTGTAGTGAGAAAACATCTTGTTAGCATGAAAGGCCCCTAACTACTATAAAAGAGAATATCTTGTTTATACACTAACGTTTGCCTTGATTGCCTGACTGTCATTTCAGAGGTGAAAGAAAACAGCAGAAGTGCTGATGGAGTTTTAACATCTGCACTGTTCTGCAAAGATCTCATTCAAGCACAAGTGGCATTGATGGTTTATCGTACGTTTAGGATATCCCCAGGGAATTATCTGTAGCCTGGGACTCCGCGCACATGCCCAGCTCCTGGCCAGCAGCGCCTGCGTTACCTCCTTAGGACCTGCTAGTTGCTAGTGAAATAAGGGCCAGGCTGGTACGCAAGGCTGGTCCCAGAAGGGAGGGCAAGTGTGGTGCTTATTCTTCCATCATAATTTTTTTTTTTTAAAAGACAACAGTCCAAGGAAAATTCTGACTATCCAAAATCAGTCATCGGGTGTTCAGCTGTCCTATTATTGGTTCAAATTTTAATGGTGACTACTAAATATAGAGCAAAATATTTTTATATACATGAACACATATATCTAATATATATACAATATCTAAAGAGGCACATTGTTCTGTCTGACAGAAACGTAGGTGGACTAAGTATTTTAAACAATATAGTCCTTTCCAGACATCATTCATTTTACGGAGGCAAGGTGGGAAAAATACCAGAGATAAGGCCATAGTCCACGTGTGGACACAGGCAGATAAAGGCAGGAAGGTTGTATAAGAACAGCAGTTTATTCGCATTCACTTTGCATCATACATATATATTAAATATTAATAGCACTGTATGAATATTCATCTATGTTTAATATTCATTTATACACGGAAGTTTACAGCCAATCCCTTTAACTTTTGGTGCCAAAACCAGTGTTCAAAGGGTTATGCTGCCATTGTTTCTGCAAAACGTTTACATTTATCTGCTGTAAAATAGGCTGAATGGCACCGAAGAGTGTCGTGTTTAGTTTTAAAATGCCACAAATAACAGATTTATAGATTTTTCTAAATACATTATTTTAGCTTGACAGCATTAATCATTCATGCTTCCTTCTTTCATTTTTCTACCTGCAATGGATTATTGAAACAGAAAATAACAACGGGAAAGGCTACAAGCAGTATCAAAATGTCAAGTTTGTACTTACAGTTGTATGTGCGTAGACAGGGTCAAGAGCCTCAATTATTTGTATATGTACACAGTGGTACTACATGAAAGGTTATGTCACCTGCAGCTATTTTCTTGCAGATTTAAATAGGACTGATATTCAGCTCCACAGTCAGCCACTGACATGGAACATAGAATTGTAAAATACTATGAACTCTTATGTCAGGACCTAAAATATGAACTGGGTGATTGCAAGGTGTAGCTGTGGGCAATCCTATGTATTGCAGTGTAAGTCCTTTAAATTACTTTGTGTTATCCCTGACCTGTTCTTTTCATTTAAGCATAAGCCAGAAACAGCATGGAAGTTTGTTCCAGGGAGAAGAAAACCCCATAAAAATGCCTTTTTTTTTGCAGTAGCATTTACTTGGGTTTTGAGGGGCTTTGGGGGTTTTGTTTTGTTTTTAATGCTTCATATTTCCATGAATCCACTTAGGTATGATAATTTTTAAAAATCCAAGAGCATGGCTTGCATGTTAATGAAGTGCAAGTCTTATATCAAAACTGACAGCAGCGTTATTTGGAGTAGGATGTGTGGTGGAGCTAATCAGTATATTTTCAGAGTGGAGGGAGGAGAGGAGCTAATCAGTAGATTTTTGCTGGTGATTTGCTTATTTAAGTTATAGCTTAAAAAAAAAAAAAGAAGAAAAAGCATTAGTACGGAGTTTTCTTGACCGAGCTCCTTATGGGTAATAGTCACTCTTTTGAAAGGTCAGCACAAAACCTACAGCTCAGGAAGTCTTATTTTTGAAGAAGTGATTGATATAAAGGTACTCTATATCTTTAAAGCAACCTAGTAAACCAGCAGTAATAATCATATATATTGATAGACTTGTACATCACTGATGTATGACAGCAAGAGGGACATAGTTAAGGTTGTAAATTTAACTTTGGCATTTACATTTATGAATTCTTCAGAGTAACTTACTACTTCCATATCTTTAGACTTTAATGACAGAAAAAAATGTGTTATTGAAGGCCCAGTAGTACAACATTTATGTACTGTTAGTCTTGCTTCGATTTAAATTATTTATAGGTAACGGTATAATTAGCGCTGGGAAATAACTATCTTATCAGACAAGAATGTTTCAAAGAATAAATAAATAAATGGTCAGACATTAACATCAACCTTTCTAGTCAGGTAGCACAAACAGCATATATATGCTGAATTAATAAAATTATTATTGCAAACTTATTTTGAGACATGCCATTCACTTAGCAATCATGCTAATGCATCTTGGCAATTTTTACAGTTCTGTCACTGGAAAATGCTGTTCATTTTAGCTTTTATCAAATCTTAAATACAGATTTTACTCTCTCAAAGTATATTGAAAGTAAATTAAGGCATTAAGTATTGTTGAATGAATATGTTTTTCTGAACTTACTACTAAATGCTGTTACACATCCAAAAGTTTGATCCCCGCTTTCCAGGGGGAAAAAACGTGGTCTTTATTGCCTCTGGAGCAGGGCATTGCCATTACATAACACACTCTCCTCTCTATAGTTTTCATTTTTGTCATTTTAGAATTTTTTCCCCTGTTATTTAATCTCTAGAGTTATTCGATTATAAGAGATAATTGATTTTAATAAGTGCTAATTGTTCTGCAAAATTCTTCACATGCATTCACATCCTTATATCTACATACAGAGGCATTCATGCTACAGAACTTAATATCAATTCCAGGGAAATAACTTTGAGCTGCTTAACTGAAATAGCAACGATATGAAAATCCTGAGAGTTCCTGCTTACAAATATAGCAGTTGAAATAACAAGTATAAGTCAGGATCAGTAATATATAGGTGGTTTTAAAGTTCTGGGGCCATAGCTAGGTATATCCAGTGAGTAAAATACCCAGGAAGGTGACTAGGTGGTCAGAGGGAGGACTGAGAGATGGAGCAGTGGGCACTCGTGGTCTGTTTTCCCAAGAGATGCCTTCAAAATGTGAAGTGCCTCTAGCAAAACTGCCTCCCAGGGAAGCGTTCCTCCTTGGTGCACCGGAGCAAGCCCTGGGATACAGCGGCACACAGGGCTCGTACGGCCAGGGCTGGGGAGCAGTCCCACATGGCACGTGTCCCATTTGGGTGGGTTCTGCAGCCAGTGCTCTTGGGTGGGTAATTTGGCTTCACACTGACTCTCTGGAGAGAGATTATTGTGGGATTTTTTTTCCCTATGATTTCTTTCCTTTTCTTCCACTTTTTCTGCAAGAGCAGGTTCCATGAGTCACGTTCAAAATATTTTAATACCAGGGCAATATCGATTGACCATGAAGAAACCTACTCATGATAGTATACTCCAAGCAATAAGATAAGTGAATAATGTTTTACAGTCACTTTGCATCAGTCTCTTTTTCCAGGTCCAATCCATCCGTATCCAGTTAGAAAAGACTCCTCCAAGGCAAGTTATTCATGGGTTCATTCCAGTTCCCCTCTTTAGATCCTGTAAACAAATCCGATCACTGGCTGTTTAACATTTTTATTGCATAAATTCCAACATGCAATAGAACATTACTGGGTACTGCTAATAATGGTGTGCATTTCAGATGTATTCTCTTTTTGTCACAAAACCCCTTAAACCATATTCTAATAACTGTATATAAGATATAATTGGTAAGAAGCATCACACTCAACGACCAGGAGGAATATCTCTGTAGTGCTTTTTGTTGCTCCTGTTTTCATCTAAAGTAACCAGCAGACATTTCCGTTCCTTCAAGGAAAAACAACCCATGTCTCCTGTGATAACCCAAATGTGCAGACACACTGATAAATAAGATACATTTACAATTCTTTTATTACTGTATTGTATGACAAGAAAAAATAAACAGTATTTTGTGGAACATTACAACTTATAACAAAGCTAAGCTACTGTCCAAAGATGCTGAAAAATTCCAGTATAAATACACTTTATTTTCAGCTGGCTCATGGATGATTAGGGCATCCCAACACTTTGACAATTTTCATATAATACTATGAAGAATTTCATGATTTCCCTTCATCTTACTGCTGCTGCCAGCTCAATACATCTTTTTCTAGTAAAAATTATACAAATCTATGGTTTTTACTGTTCTCATACACCATAAATCCTCGAGATAGATAGTTTCATACACGTTAACTACAATCTCTCCCCCCCCCCCCCCCCCCCCCATCCCTCCCTGGAGTTCAACCAGCAAAACCTCAGATATATGGCACAGAAGAGGAGCAGAACATAAGGAAACATCACTTTGGTGAGATTTCAGTAATTTCTATTTATAAATATCTACCTGTATTTCTTTTACATAAACAATAGTGAAAGACCAGGAAAAGGTTGGGTCATCAACTGGCATCTGTTTCTCTGCATGAGCTGTCCCAAGAGAATAATATTTACTGAGGAAACATGAGTTACATGATGGACCATAATGTAGAGTTTTCAAATTGTCTTGGCAGCTGTTCACCTGTTGAATAGCTCTCTGACTTTTTGAGGAATTATTTGCTTGATCCTGTCAAGGCAAAAGAAAGAATTTTGATATATACAAAAAGCCATCTATGCTTTTCTTCTTAATAATCTCCCTTCACAATATACTCATTTATGAAGCCTGACTTTACTGATGAGAAGGGACAGGCAGATCTTTGGCCTTAAGAGTTTCTCTCTGCCTTTGTTTCAGAGGACTTTCTTTGGGTTAGATCTCTGATTTTTCCTGCTCTGCTTATCCTCAAGATATTTCCGTTGCTCCCTGGGCCTCCTGGCAGCCCAGCTGCTGTGCTGTGAGTTTGTGGATCCTCCTGTTAGAAGGGAGGCACAAAAGCCAACGCCCAAAACCCGTGTGCTGTCTCCATCCCTTTCCGTGGTGCTTCCCATTGACCATCTCTCTGGGACTCATTGCTGGGGGATGTCCATGGAGGCTTACCACACCACCACCACCACCACCCCCAGCCTCCATCCAAACTGTATGTGGTGGGAGAGCATGCTGGGGTCCCTGCCCTGGCCCTTCAGGGCCTTGGGGATGAAAATCCAAATACAACTTGAATGTTCTTGAAAAGCTGGAAATCCCACCAAAGCTCATTTCCTTGGTGTTCTTTTCTGCTCTGTTCTGTTCTAATTTTACCACCTGTAGTGTAAATTTTCATGAGGAAAGGCTAGCAAAAGAAGTAAATACATTTTTTAGTGTGCCACTGCCTGCCGTTCCCTCTGTTTTGCTATTACACATAAGAGTTTATTCTCATTTAAAAATTCTATTTACTGCCCTCTCATGCTTCCTTTATCTCTGAATTTACTTTTTATGTGCTCTGATTATTCAGGCAATAAAGCTTTCTTTGTATGGGTCAGGGTTTTTTGGCATAAAGAGAAGAAATGTAGTTCCTTGTAGCCTATTCCAGGTAAGGAGTTTTTGCATGCAAGGATTAGTTACTATGTTTTTAAAAACAAACAAAAACCCAAATGAAACACACACACACAGTTAAAGAGCGCAATCCCTCAACCAGAGGGCTTGTTCCAGGGCTAAGCTAGCTAGCTATGCTATGTACTCAACTTACTATAACTTTAAAAGGCATTCAGAACGCAAAATATATTTTACTGGTTTGTGCTTTAAAAATTCAATCCAGATTAAGTCCAGAAGATTGAAGCAAAGCTCCCACTGGAGAGAGATTTGTGCTTTCAATCCGTAGTCTTGAAGCTGAGCTGTGTAAAGTCCTCAGAGATGATAGTAAGAGCCCAAAACGCTTGTAGATGTCGTTTTGCAGGACCATGACCCTGAGACTGAGCCTGAGATACTGCAAAGAACTTTTTGAAATGCACCAAAAAGCCTTTCTTCTCTCCCTAAATTGTGTTGTGGGTCCAGTCTGGTTCATAAATTAGGTACGCACATCTGATGACTTAAAGCATGCAATCTGCATGTGGAAGAGTCTAAAACCTTATATTTATAATTTTGACAAATGCTTGTGTTTTGCTCTCTCTGCCATGAGCTAGGGCACACTATCGTTCTTTGTTTCAAGCAAGTAACCAAAGTATTAGTAAGATTTTCTTTCCATTTTCTTAGAACTCCCCAAGGTCTATAGTTTTCTTTGCAGAAACAGTTGCCATTAAATATGCTGTATGTCAATGCAGCAGTGAGGTGGTTAATTTTGACTGAATATTATGCTATATAACCACTTGGCATTTAACTTGAAAAATGACTTTCTGCTTCACCTGTCAGCAGCCCAGTTCTCATCAAATAAGTGAGTGAGAAAAATTTTTAAATTTCAATTTCCTGATGCTATTAGACACTACTTCTTCCATACTTAAACAGTTTAGCAGTGCATGTACATGTTTTGGTATTCATGCCATGCATCACACTACATGCTATTACAATAGCTTTTTTGTTTAAAGGGTAAAGAGATGCATGGATCTTTATCTTGGGGTTAGGAAAATGTATTGCAGGAACATGGCCAATCAGGTTTCTGAATAACTTTGTAACATAGCACCATAACCCTGATGCAGTGTGAGGAATTTAAAATACTAGGTGCCTACGACTTAACGGAAAGAAAGCATTCTAGATGGAGACAGCACGCACAGTAATCTTGCTCTATACTTCCTGAGAAAACCAGTGCCTCGTGGACTATTCGTCTATTTTATCCTTTTGGCTGCCAGACACATAAATCTGATAAATCACGCAAAATATTTTTTTGTATTTCAGTATATTTTAGAGATTAAAACCATTGTCATTTTGCATTAATGGTAAGTTTTCTTTGTTTCTATTGCAAATACAAGCTTGGATTTCACTGATGGCTAATATATCCCCAAACAGTAAGAAAACTTCATCGACAGAGGGAAGGCACAAATGAGATTAACCCATTTCATTTTCATTTCTTATTCTACTTTACACAGTTTTCGCTTTACTACTAGCAAGTCTGGAGACATTTTACTCAGGTGGAAAATGCATCATCTCTGCTGTATTTCCCTTTATTCTTTGACATTAGTTTTTATTGCACGTTACAATATGCATAAATCCATAGTTGTATAGTAGCAAACATCAAACATCATTTGAAATAATAGTTCAGTGTAAATACGAGCTGGTATCACTAAGGTCATTATTATTTGTTCATTTATTTGGTTAGTCTTGACAATTGACTCAGTACTGTGGGTTACAGAACAGTATGGACAATTTCAGTCTGCAGTATTTACTGTCTTAAAAATAGATATACAGGAGACAGGTGGTACTTAGGGATCCAAGGGTGAAAATTACACACTGGTTTTTAAGTCACACTTATAGTTAAAAAAAAAAAAAAGCAGCAATGTAGGGGTGAATTCTACTACTTTTAAGAAAGTACTGAGTTATGGATTGGATTAATCTGTCTAGTCTTTTCATTTTACTCTAGAGTAACTTTGCCAAAATGAAGAAAGTTTCATCAGCTTGAATGAGGCATAAACCCCAACCATGAATCAGGCCCAACATTTAAAGAGCTGCGGCTGCAGCACTGTTGGGTGTTTTTTAAGTGTCTCTCTTTCTGGTAACACTCTTTCAGGGGTTTTAGTGTTTCCAAACCCATGTGATTTTCCAGCTGGCAGCGAGGTCTCCTGAAGCTGTGATGAAGAGGAGACCTGGTGCATGCCTCTGCTTGGAGCACCAGAGGCCCTTCTGCCTTGGTGCATGTTTGTAGGTACAAAACCGCGTCTCGGAGGGAGCGCGGTCTCCTGAACTTTTGCTATAAATTTGTAAGAAGGCAAGGTCGTATGTGAGTGAGAAAATTAAATATACCTTATACTGTGTGGGAATAACTATGGCGGTTTAGTGACAGTGACAATAGAAACACCAAGCCCTTAGGGTTGATTACAGTTATGCTCTCAAATTTACAAGAATTACTACTGAATGAAACAGCAGTAGACACTTCTAACCTGTGGGTAAATTAGTGTATTACTTGCATAATGTCGGGTAGTTATTAATTTGATGGCATTGCCCTGGATTTACTCTGGTCATTGAATAGGCTTTGCCCTTCTTCTCCATCCCTGACAGCATGGAGGTGGAGTGCACAATGTCCCCTTTGGTGGCCTGATTTTTCCCCACAGAAAAGTCTGCTCTGCTTTCCTAGGCTGAGAAATGTGGAAAATCATTGGTGGTTGTGGCATTCTCTGTGTAAGGAAGGGCATGTTGTACTGTGCTGGTAGAAACGAGATCTTTTTTTCTCTTCCACGTATAAATATACACACATTTATGATTATGTTTTATAGGGTCTGCACATGAGCATAGTGTGGATCTTGCAGGAGGGCTCCATGTCCTGCAGACAGTTACCTCTGCTGCTGTGATCGGATGTCATATCCATGTGCTGGTTTGTGCTCCTAAATCCTCAAGGGAAGAGTATGAGCTCCACCACCAGCCTCCTCAGAAGATCATCTGCCATAAAACAGTGAGTGGGCTGAAAATTGCCTTTTCCAATGTCAGCTGGACAGATGTATCAGTTGTCTTCAACTCAACCACAGGGTCAGGGCAGAATAGGACTGTTTAAGGCAGAACGGAGAGAGCAAAAAGTTAAAGGAGTAAGGTGCAAAAATCGTTGAGCTATCCCAGGCAAAAATCTTTGGCCATGAAGTGTCAGTACGGCATTGCACCCATGCCAAGCATCTCTTCTGGGAGACCACTTCATTAGCATCGGCTTTGCACTGCCCAAGGCATGGCTGAGCGCGAGGCCGGGTGCTGCTGCCTCGTGTGGACGCTGCCCTTCCTTCCCTGGGGCTGTGGGGCTCGCCAAAATAACGTTGCATGTGCAAACATGTCCTGCAGAGGCCTGGGGAGGGATGTTAATGGCTGTAAGGCTTGTCAAAGTCTAATTAGTTGCTCACAGAAGAGAGATTTCAAGTTTTTGGCTGAATCTCTTTGTTTGGAAAAATCCCAAACCCCTGCTTCCTGGGAGCCTGCCTTAGATGTTAAATCCACAAAGGGCTGCTCCATGGGATGACAGATTTTATTTTTAATTTTTTTAATAATATTCTGCTTTACAATGGGATTTTTTTTCCCAGGTTAAATAAATGATAATTAGAGTTGTGGATGTTCTAACCCGACTGGTTGTATGGGATGTTTCCTTGCTGACCTCCCTCCTGGCAGCACCAAGGGGAGTGAGTTCATATATCACTGCAGAAAGCTTACGAGTCCCCTTGAAGTGTTATGAAAATTGCTGTGCACAGCTATTTTGTTTCTGAAAGACAAATTCTGTGCAAAAGGTAAGAGACAACAGGTGAGGGGTTTGGTGTCCAGACGTGGTGCTGTTGTGGCAGTGCTGGTCTGTGCATCGGTACCTGTACTCTTGGTGAGAGCATCAGATGAGCGTTAGCCAGTCCTGTCTCCTCCTGCCCTGCAGCCATAGATAAAGAAATGTAGATAAAGAAATGCACAAATATGCTTATGCAAAATCCCAGGTACTACAGGCAAGTATTGAGATTCATTAGTCCTGCACGCTTTTATTCATTGAGACCGCAAGACTAGCACTTCTGATATTTCCAACCCAAAGCCTGTTGATGGCTGAAGTCCCAGAGCCTCATCAGATGAATGAGACATACCTGGGGTCGAGCCCTCCAGACCTGCTGTGCATGGAGTCACCTCGTGGGAATCTGGGACAAGTCCGCCCTGCAGTGTTCGTGATCAAAAGCTAGGTGGTCTGGCCTCACAAACTTTCAGCTGGAAGGAAAATGGTTACAACTGCTCTGATTCCCTCTCAGTGCAATAAAATAAGGAGAAAGACCATATCTCTTAATTCTGTTGTCATTCGTTAACATCTCATCCTTCACGCATTTCTTTAATCATTGGAGGGCATTTGCAAATATTTAAAAATGCTTTCTCTTCCTTCAGGAATTTTTATATTGGGTTTTATAGAAGGTTTATAATAGAGCAAATAACAGTTTGGATGAAATTCTGGGAATTCTTCTGTAGTGCACTTCTGCGTGATAATCATTATGAGATTGCTTCCCCACTGCTTGCTTAATGCAACTGTCCAAGTTTTGTATTTACTGGGAATCCAATTTGTTTTAAGAAATTAACAAAAAAAAAAAAAAAAAACAACTTAAGTACTGTGCTGAACCTATCATTAAAGTTTTTATTCATTTTGGTGAGAAGGAAAGAAGCATTATAGTGCTCATGGAACAGCCTTAGAAGCCACATTTATGAAATTGAATCCTTACCAAAATAATTTGCTCATGTTAATACACATGCCGTATGGCATTGCAACAATTATTCTGTTGGTTTTGTCTCCAAACTGTGTCGAACTTTGCTGTGGCAGAGGTCTAATATCTGCTCAGAGAGGTAGCCTGACCGCTCAGTTGTATCAATGATACCCCTGATGTGCAGAGGTGCTGGTGGGAACTGTGTGGTCCTCGGATACGGTTGCACTATTTACGCTCCTCAAAGGAAGGAGCGCCCTGGCACTCACAGACAGGGCTGCTGAGTCCTCCCGTCCTTTTCTGTAGCCCAGCGCATGAGAGAATTTCTGTGCTCTTCAAGGCAGGCACTGTTAATCCCTGTGATCTCAGTCACTGTGGCTCTGCTTAAAAGCACAGGGGAAAAAAACAGGTCTTTTGTATATCTGGTCACAGGAGCACTGCGCATCTCATACTGGGCTTTCCAGCTCATTTCTCTCTGGAAAACTTCCTTCCTTCCTTCAGCTTAGTTGTGACTTCTAACTCTGCAGCAGGTCCGGTGACTTGCTGTGCTGGGAGCCGTTGGAATCTCCTCCTTCAGCCCCAGGACCTGCTGTGCCGGGTGGTGGCTCTGCTCTCTACCTCCGTCCTCTCAAAATAGTGGAGATTTGGGTCTTTTGCTCATGTGCACTTGTAGGATCAGCTTCCTCCCAGAACATGCTGTCCTTTACTCCCAAATTCTGAGCTCTCTCTGCAAGGTAACTGGTATGGTCAGCCACCACTGTTTTTCCAAGATATCTGCTAGCATTTTTAAAACTTGCACCTGTCGTCGTGCCCCTGCAGTATGAGTAACGGGCACTGAACGTGGAATACAGGTGCAGCTAAGAAGTTTGTTGATTGTTGCTGTTTGGTTTTTTTTAAGGAGAACAAAAACTTGCTAATTGCAGAAATTCAGAGTTGAAAGATAATACCTCATACTAACTCTCACCAAGTTGTTTAGGGTAGATGGAACACCCTGGATCTCACAGCCCTGCATGTCACTGCATGAGCCTGCTGAACCTGCCAGTGCTGAGCTCATACCCAGCAGGTCACATTTTTCTGTGCTTGGCAGTCCATGTTTTTATTTCACTTTCCAAAGTCTTTGTTTAAAAAAAAAAAAAAACCAAAACACCAAACCTCAACATTTTGCCTAAAACATGATCTTAAACCTTGTATGCTTGTTCATTATGGGTATCCCTGCACTTGACCAGGCAACCAGAACAGTAATACTGTACCCGTACGTTGGATTCCATTTTTGAGAGCGTAAACAAGAACCTGTGGGGCAGGAATGAGCAAAGGGCATTTCTGAAGAGTCCTTTAATTCTCCCTAAATTCCTCTCAGACAGTAGCTAGGCTGTGGCTTCAGAATATGAACCCTGTGCCATGGAAATTAGCAGGGCATGGCCACAGAGCCCTTATTGCACCCCACAGCAGGCGCGGGGCTCAAGTCGCTGAAGCGCCGTTTGTCCATTGTTTAAATCTGCAATGGGGAGAGGTGACATTTTCCTAAGGGAAATGATAGGGCCAAACAAAGGATGTGCGACTGTTGATCTGGCTTTGCCTTTTGGGGAGGAGGGGAGTTTTGGGGGGCTGCTTTTTTGCTTCTCACTGTGCAGGGCAGGGGAGCACGTCCTGGCCCCTGGGGCCAGCCAGCCCCCCTGTGCCTCCCCAGCGATGTGCGGGGCTGCATTTGTGGCAGAATTTTTTATTTGTTGTTGTTGTTTTGTTTTGTTTTTTCCCTGCAGTGATGCAAACTGCATTAGGCTTTCCAGCTGCTTGTTGTTTTACGGCTCGAAAATCTTCAATGGGCAGTGAAAGGACAAAGACGATGTTTTGGCAATGAGATGTCTAACCAGTTTTCTGAAACTGAGGCTTTAAAATCTTTCTTAATCTGGTGGATGTGAGTCTGATTCAGAATAGGCAAATTTCAGATAGTTTCCCTGCTTGCCCATTAACCACTCAGACTGAAAGAGCTAAACCCACTTTGCTTTAAACTACAGCACAACTTTGCTTACTTCAAACTGCTATAATTGTAGCATTGCTGGGCCTACAAATACCTATGATTTCAAGTTCAATCAAATTGTTTATGTGTTTGTTTACACCAAATTGCTTATATGTGTCAGCTAAGTAAGCGTTTGTAGATTCTGCTGCATCTCCTTGGAGAAACTCAATACAAAAGTTTCCTTCCCGTAACGGTGACAGTGATGCAATCCTCTCCTCGACGGTGCTGCTTAATAACTGCCTTGCTACATTGTGTGGTGGATGCTAACAGCAGGAAGCATTATTTTAAAAGATTTAAATTAGCAGATTTTATTTACCACACTAGTATTCTCACGAGGCTTCTCACTTCTATCTAAAAGAGTTTTAAATTATCAGCTTTTATTTATCACAATGGTATGCTCCTGATTTATCACACTTTCCTGTATGTTATTTACTTAGACCAATATGGCATAAAAATAGCTGTGTAATATAGGGAACTCAGAAAAACTCATGTGAATTTTCCAAAAGCAGGGGGGAAATTTAAAACAGTTGAAAATATCAAAGAAATGTTAACTGATATCTCTTTTGAGTCTACTTTTGACTGCATATGCTATTGTAAGTAATCAGGACAAGAGGACCTAAGCACCTTTGCCAGTGCTTAGAAAAGCAAATTTTGAATTAGATTCTAAAATTTAAGGCTACTACAGCTGTCTTTAAGTCTCTAAGTTAAACCTATACCAGTTGCAAGACAAACTGGCAGGAGCTTTTGGGCTTTGTGACATTCAGTAGATTGCTGTCAAGTTTCAGATGTCATTTCAGTAAAATCCCTGCATAAAAAACATTTAAGAGTATCTCATTTTAGTTTTTTAATCTCTGCAACTGCTTCACTTTTTTCTACTTACAGAAACATCAGAAGGAATTCGGGCTCACTTGGTCATAGTCTGGACATCACATTTTTATAGGAACAAAGAAAGATGTGGTGTGCCCTTCACACATGCTCATATTAAAAATTTATTAGGTAAGTTTCAACATCTTTCAATTAATAGGCAGATTTTAAGACTCTCGTAAGTAGTACAGTAGTAGGAAATGCCAATTGGTATTTTACAGAAATATTCCAAATAAAAATACCGTTTGATTGCAAGGGGGAGCAGAACCTCCAGGAACATATCTTCATTTTTGGTAGTTTAGTCCACAGTAACAAAACCCACATTGTACCAATCAGATATTTAATGAGCCTCTAACTCCATTTCTACCTTATCCCAAAGGTATAGCAAATAGTACTGCTTTTTTAAAATATCAAGAAAACATCATTTGCTCTAAAATGTCCCTAAAAGCAGGTCTAAATTGCCAATAAAGGCTAGGTAATTGTATCAGCATGGATCAGAAAGCATTTCTCAGAACTGATGAAATAGTTTGCAGTATTGCAGCACCCGAATGATGGTCTCTGTACATTACACTGGAAATATCAGAGACTGGTCTCAGTTTAATTTGCTCACTACTGTGTATTTTGGATTCTCAGGAAATATTTCTCACTAATGTCATTCTGGTTTTCTTTAAACGTAATCTGTTTGGGGAAAGTCAGACGATTTCTGCAATCTAGGGTTCACTTAGAAGAACTTTTTGTTTGTCAATTATAGAATAATATTTTTCTAAGGAAATTGCATATTTGAAAATTCTCAAATCCTGTATTCCTTATTATATTCAAGATTTTAAACATTTCAAATTTGAAAAGTAATAATTTGCAAGATTGTTGCCCAGCTTATCACTTCTGCCTCAGTAGTTATACAATCATTTGACAACCAAACACACATACAGTATAAATATTTAAGAAAAAGTAAATTCCATTAAGCTGCAGTGTGATAGATGCAGTAGTAGGTACTTATCTTTGAAATATTAAACTCTAGACATTTATATCCATACAAAAAAGAGTTTCCTGCCATTTGATGAGAATTATGTGCCTGGCACTAATAAAATATTAAACTCCAATTTAAAAGATAAGTATCTTACCCACTTTTTTCATAATAAAACACTTTACAGTGCATATGAGAGCTAATATACATCAGAATTTCCATACAATACTGTATTTACAAACTTTTATGAAAGTTTTGTGTCTGCATTTATTAGTTGCTGCCTCTATTTAAGCACTTATTATTTCATATAATGACATTGTGTGTTTCAATAATGCATGATAGAAGGTGTACAAACAGGCTTTATTTTTTGTAGCGGAGTTTTCTTTTGTTACAGGCGACTGCTGCTAGTTAATTAAATGTAGATAGCCCCTGAAAATTGCATTATCCTTTTCTGTCCCTATTATATAAATTAATGTCAAACTGATGCAATGTTTCATGTTTAAAATAATAGATACATGTGTTAAAAATTATAGCCTGCAGTTTTCGTGTTTGACAATGCATTATTTTCAACTGGAAATATCAGTTTCTAACCTTCTGCCAAGAATATTTTGTAAAGGGCAGTAAGTAATAAGTGTTAGTTATCAAATACAGTGTCTTTTGGAATTTGAACAATACTATATGTAGAGGAAAAGTCATCATATATAGTGTTTCTATTTCAAAAATAATCTCATAAAATGAAATGATCAACAGATGGTTACCACCAAAAGGAAAAGAAGTTCCTTTGAATGAAGAAAAGTCACCTTTTCCAGCAGATGAATTTGAGTGTCGCCCGCTCCGTTTTCAGCAAGTGGCTCATTTTGCCTTTTCTTTTCCAAGTCTTTATATAAAGGGTGAGTGTTAAACTAAATTTCTTTTTTCTTTTTTTTTTTCTTATTATCTCAGATATCATCCACGAAGTAATCCAAAAGCTGCAAAAGCATTAATACGTTTGTCAGTGTTCTATCAAACTCCACATCTCTCAGCTTTGTTTTGCTACTTAATGGGACGATATCATATGAGTTTCACTGAAAGTAGCTGTACAGTCAGAGTTTTCGTTCCTGGTCCCATAATTATTCTTTTTTACAATTTACAAAAATATTTCATTAGACTCTTTCTACTATGGCTCTTTGTATTGTGATCAATGTTAGTAGACAACTCTGCCTTTTTTAATTACTGAACTGGGTGATTAGAGTTAATAAGCTATGAGATGTAAATACTGCCATTTCAAATAAACAAGAAAGCACTTAGAAACCAAAATAAAGCCTTTTGCTGAACTCAGGCACAACATACTCTGAGAGATCTGCGGTACAAGTAATTTAGTATATTACTTGTTGTAAAGAAGGATGCACCTTGTTACTTTAAACCAAGATACAGCAGAAGGTTTTGGGGGTTTGAGATATTCTTTTAAGAGGTGCAGCTTAAAAACTACCATATTTTCAGTTCACCAAGATCTTGTATTTATATTTTCCACTTTGCGACTGAAGAGACAGTTGTGTTCTCATAAAAATACTTTATAAACAGACAGCTTTGGTTTTCACTTTTCTTCTGTAGAGGATGCCTTCCCTGCTCTCAAAGGCAGCAGCTTTACACAAAGCCATCAGGTGCTTCTGAAAATGGTCTTACAGAACAGAAAACCTCTCCTTGTATATGCAGTCTATAACATTTAAGATATGTAATATAAACTTGGATTTTGGGTTAAGAACTAAGAAATACTATTTTTTAGAACAGCAGGTACATAATGGTATAACAAGCAAATTTCCTTCCACCTTATGGATCTTTATACTTTTACCTGCAAATTCTGTCCATATGGATGGCAAGGTGCATACACGTGTGCACTTGTGCATCACTAATAACTTTACTGGCTTGTTTGTAAATCAGTTATATATTTTGTTTTGAGTTAGTTACTTCTGAGAGGGATGTATTTTTTTAATTTCAAATGAACTTTTCATTAATTTTTTACTCTTTTCAGAAGGTGTCTACTAATGCTATGGTGTTTTTGTAAACTCTTTAATAATAAAAAAAAACATGTTACGATCACAAAGCTAGGAAAGTGGTGCCTAATTACGGCCAGGATAAACTGCACTTAATATCTATCTGTTGTCAGCAAAGCAATTTGCCAGATGATATCTTTAAATCCTTTCCTTAAATTGTTTTTTGTACAAATTATTGTAAATGGTTACATTTAAGAGTCCATTCAAAAGACCTGATGGGTTTGCCTTTAAAAAATTTTTTAAAAAGATCAGTTAGAGCGCTAAATCCATGTTACCAGGGTCAGGATTTATTTGTGGTTTGGTTTGGGTTTTTTTTACACGGACATCTCTGTGATCACTTTTCTGACAGTCCCTAGCAGCACGATATTTTGAAAGCAGTGTGTGATGGTCGTCTGCATGATTTTATTAGCAAGGCTGCCCAGCGCTCTTACAAGGTTACGCGGCTGCTGCCCCCAGGCGCCTCTCGCGCCTGCAGTGTGGTGGGGCGAGGGCCTTCTCCTTCGCCACGGCCCCTGGACGGCTGAAAGGGAGCGGTGGGGGAGCAGGGGACCTCAGCAGCTGGGGCCACCACCACTGCTCCCCGGTGCTGTGAGTGCCTGAGGAGTGGTGCTGCCCCGGGTGGGCACCCTGCCTTTCCTGGGGTCCCTCCGTGGACCGTACACTTCAGATCTCAAGGGCTGCTGCTTCAGTCCTGCAACTGGGAAATTTTCATCTCTACTGTTCTTAAATCTTTTTGCAGTGAGAGATTTCAAGTCAAATGTGTTTCTGCACACTTTTCCTGAGAAGGCGGATTTACATATGCATTAGGTTCATTTTATCAGAATACACACACAGCAATGACACATCTCATTGACAATGTGCTGTCTGATGGATAACTCCATACAAAACACATATTTGAAAGGAAAATAGGAGGAGGAATAGGATTAAGAGCCTGTGCATAAGTGACATCATGTTTTGTGAAGATGAACTGTGGGAATGTCTTGCCCTACTTCATATTTTTGGATTATTCAAAGATCCAACAAGTGTTTTGCAAGGGTGAGAAATTCATTGCTGTACAGTATCGTCATACATAAAACACTAGGACCAAGTTTGTTTGCACCTGAAATCATTATATGCTTTCCGTAATAATGAAATACAAAGAAAAGAAAAAAATTCCTTGGATTTTGCCTGTTCCTGCAAACTTTGATTTTCAGTGCCACACCTCCACAGGGGTTTAATTCCATGTCCAGGCAGTGCAGTGTTGTGGTTTTGTCTTTCAAAGGTTAGCAGCAGTGTTTAAATATTGTGGTTTTAATTGTGTCCTGAGACATGGGGGAACATCTGCATTGCATTTCCATCTGGAAGGGCTGCCGTGGTCCGTCTGCACGTCTCCTGCCAGGCTGACGTCGGCCGCTTTGCTTGTCTGGAAGGGAGCGGGAGGGGAGCCGGCACAGCTTTGCTGCGGTGGCCACTTGTCAGCTTTATAGGATGTCAGTGACTAAGAGGTGTGGAAGATTTTAGATGCTGAAGTGTATGTGCTAACATTCCTGCGAGAGGAATGTACGTATACTGCTGGCCATCCTTACTGCATTGCACAGGTTTCTTCCTACTTTCCTTCTTTTCTTTCTTTCTTCTGTTTCCTGATTGCAAGGATCGTTAATAATTTACAATACATGTGGCTCTGACCCAAGTGACATAGTTCCTCCTGTAGGTCCATGGAAAAAAGGAATATTTAATTACAAAGGAAAAGTATAATGCAGTGGTATTTCTAGGAGAAGATGCATTGCTTCTGGGATTTGCCACCATCACCAAGGATGGATAGGGGCAGCAACAACTCCAGGGCAAAGAGCTGCACCCCTGAAAAGTTGTGCCATCAAGCGCAGTTACCTTTTCAGGTTTTTCTCTATGTCTTACCAGGGCGACATGCATAACAGTCTGTTTATTTTATTTTTTTGCTAAAGGGAGATGCTACCTATCCTGTGCCAAGTTTACAAAATGGAAATTTCTGATTAATTTCAAGTAGACCCCTGATCTCTGCTTTATGGTAACGATGTTTTCTGCGGAGATAATATTGGTCACACTCGGGTCTGTGGCTTCACGCACTGCAGATGACCTGAGCTATGCTTTCGCTGCTCGCTCCTGCTGGCCATAAGTGAAAGCTTGCACCGAAATGCACTCCAGTACAATTTTACCTTGGGAGTGAAAAATGCTTGGAGTCTGTCTTGGCTTGTTCATTTAATGTCTTGGTGAGATAGTACATATCTTTCGATTCCTACCTCAAGTTTCCCCTCTATAAAATGGGACAATAATACTGTCTTTGTGCCTTTCAAGGAGAGTCTTCTAAGGATCTGTTAACAAATGCCAGTGATGTACTTTAGAGATCCTCTAAGGAGTACCCCGTGGAAGGATACTATGAATTATTGACTGTCCTCCTGGTCCACTCTCTAGCACACATCCACACCCCTGAAATCCCCTAGAAATAAGGTGCTGGCACCATAGTTTTAAATTGCACTGTTTATGCAAATCTAAGCAGTCAGGCACCCAGCTACAAAAATGTGTAAAAAAACTTCATGGGGAGGTTGGGTAGTTGTACTAAGCAGGCAGATTTGCACAATTATAAACCCAGCTTTTACAGATGGGCAGAAATAGGGACCTGCCCCCCCCCCCCCCCCCCAATAAAAAACCAACCAACCAAAAAAAAAACCCCAAACATCAAAAACCAGCTAAAATGAGACTGGAATATTGGCTGTGATTTGAAATATATCTAGTTTTTGGATGCTATGCAAAACCGCATTAGCCCACTAGGGATCTGGGAGACTTTCAGGACTAGCAAGGACCATGGTAGCAAAATGCTGCACAGACTTCATCCCCTGGGGAGGTGAGGGAGAGCAGACAGAGATGCCAGATGTTGCTCATGTCGATCGGTGCATGCTGGAAAGGGCTATGGTCCCAGCACTATGAGCACCTAAGAAACTACATAGCCTTGATTAGGACCTATTGTTTCTGATTGGGGGGGGGGGGGGCAATAGCATAGCAGACACTTCAGCGGCTGGCTTCAGGATGGAACTCAGTGTTGTCATCAGCGTGTCTCCAAAGATGAGCTCTAATTTCATTTCTCATCAACAGTTGATGAGAGTGTTTAGCACCTCTCCAGATCAGCTGTGTAAGTGCCTATGTGTTGCTTTACAAAAAAGACAGAGCAAAAAATTTCGTTTGAATCCTTTTTTATATTTGTGTGCATGAAAAACAGAGAATCAGCAATGCTAAAATATTGTTGAACTCTTCTTGTGAACTAAGTTGTTCACATAGAGGAAGGAGGGTAACAAAAAGTCCACAGAATTCCCGAATGTTTCACCCCTGTGTTTTCCAAGTATGTCATTTCGCTGTCTTTCACAGTGTTTCATCCTGATGTTTTCAAAACAGAAAATGTTGGTTTATTTCGCTTGACTTTGTTCCGAATTCTCCTCCTTTTCTTTTGTTTAGTTTATTTTTTTCATTTACTTTTAATCTAAATGAAAATACAGTTTGAAACAAATACATTATCTTCATCCTCAAAGGATTTCTTTTCTAATCTTCCAGGTTACCCGCAGTTTGGGGGGAAAAAAAAGACATTCACTCAGCTGCAGTTTATTTTATTGTTCTAGATCTGTCATGGAGAAAAAACCCTCATTTACAAGCACGGCTTTGGATAGACCTGACCTGTGACAGCTCAAGGCTTCTCAGCCACATATGCAAAATTAAATTTTGCTGGGCAAGGATGCCAGCTCAGGGCTAAGCCTGAGTCGAACCATTCCTGCAGAAGGAAGGGAATGGGGAAGAGCTGAAGATGGGATGAAAAAGCAGGAGACACCCCTGAAGATGGAGGTCAGCAGCACAGGCTGCCACCCCAGAGGCTGGGGATGGGAAAGGAAAGGCTGATGGTGGGACACTCGTAAATGCTGTTGCCTTAAAACCTGGGGTGCTGCAACCAGCGCCGGCATTTGGTAACACCTGTACTTCCTGTGCTAAATACCGGAGGAAGAGAAAAGCATTTATCTCCATGCCTCTTGTAAGGTACAACGTTGATTTATACGTGGTGTTATTATCTATGTTCCTTTATAATACATTTTTAAAATCCTATATATGTCTTCACCTTGGTGTCTCTGCTGCTTGTAGTACTCGGGGGAGAGCTTCCTCCTCCTTATTGTACAAATTGATTCTGGAAATCAGAAATGGTTCATAGGAGGAATCACAATCTCATCAGCTAAAGAGGGGGTTAAATGTAGATATCCAGTTTCTGGTTCTTTGAGATACTTGCATGTGACAGGCTGGCCTTGCTGGCCTGGCTTGTACGGGAAATCAGTTAGGCATTTATGGGTGCTCTTGCCTTAGAGAAGATGTCAAAATGATTGTAGCCCATTAAAGACAGTCTAATATACCTTGAGGTTAACTTACACACTGGTGATGAGTATGAGGATTTCCATAATTGTTTGGCAAGTATCCTCTCTATTTATGTAGCCAACTATTGATATTCATAGCATAAAAACAGGTTATTCAGCTAAAACCCCTGTGCAATCAATCAGTGATACAGTCTATCAAATGTCTCAGCCTGTAGTCATTACAATCTTTTTTTTTTTTTTTTTCCTTTGGAGATGTTTGGGATGACTCAATTTCTCTAATCTTGTAGCATTCCTTCTGTCTTTAGAGGAGAATTTGTAATTGTTGAATTATTCTTGGCCATCCTTCATTCGGAATTTATGTTGTAATTTCAGCAAAAGCCAGACCTTGTACGGCAGTTTTCATCTTTTTCAAGGCTGCTTCTATTTCTTGAAATGCTGGAGGGTTTCCAATTATTCCTTCTGGTCGCTTTGGATGTGAATTGTAACAGATCATCCCAGAGTCGTGGTTCAACATTGTTAAGCTTATCAATATAAATATAATGTTAAACCCTTTTTAGATAATTGGGGCTAGGTGTGAAAATGTGACCAATTTATGCATAAATTGGTCCTCCACTTCTCTTTTTTCCCTTATCAGAAAGAATCTCATCATGAACGGGTTTCAGACTGTTCCTTGTCAGGGCTTCTTCTATACCTGTTAACGGTTGATTAGGTTGTTATATCACATTTCAATACCTGCTTAACCTGATGCCAGTCAACTATGCAAACAAAATTCATTAAGCCAAACAGAAGTCTCTGAGCTGGCAAAAAGAAAAAAAAAAGGTTTGGTACATCAGCTACTACTGTATGAAACAATGAAGCCTTTTAAATCTGTATATTGGAAGAGCACTCGATCGTAAGTAAAACTAAAAATGAGGAACGAGGTAACAAGCAGAGGAGCCTTTATACCCACCCTTTCATGCCTGCTGGTGTGTGTTTGCCAGCCACACATGCACAGAGGGTGGCAATTTCAGGGGGCAGCTGAATATGTAGCCTTACTGGTTTACGTCCTGTTTCCAGTTGGTATTTGTCATAGAGTTTCTTAAAGTAGTTTATCTTTTTCACTGTGCTTATTATGTTCATAGGAGGCTCGTTTGTAGCCTATCATCATGATGAAGTGAAGTTTAAAATTACATTGGGAGCCTGCTTAAGGACCATCACGTAGGTCCAGGGAGAGGGCTTATCCAGCCTGCTCAGACCTGACTCGGCCCAGGAGCTCCATTATTCATGTTGACCAAAGCAGCTCATCGGGAGAGCTGGCATGGGCACGGGGCAGCGCAGCGGTCCCCACGTCAGCGTGCTGCGCTGAGAAGGGGCAGCAGGCAGGGAGGCTGCCCAGCCGGCTGCCGCTGGTGGACTGGGCTCCGAGGCTTCGGGCAGGGACACAAAATGCACCAGAGTGAATGGTGAGGGAGGAGTGAGAGAGGGATTTACCTGTTAAATTATGCTTTCAGAAGTATTATGAATAAGAAGGTTATAGCAGGAGAAATTTTACGTTCAAACACATCATTTCTGGATTTATTTAGTAAGTGTACTTAGAGCAAGGCAAGTGCATTGGAAAACTTCTTTTCATACTCATCCAGTGCTACGGAAAAATTCAAGAGCAGAATGTTTGTTTGTATAGCTTTATTTATATAAATGATCCCATGCCTAAGCAATTTCAGCATCACCATTGTGCACGTTGCATACACGCCTAAGCCCAGGGGCGCGGTTTCAAAGTCAGGATTTCATACTGGGTTGGATATTTGGCCCACATAGTTTAAGAAAACAGAGAATCTGGCAATATGCATTTAATAGCAATATAAAAATAAAACCCAATAAAAATAATGAGAATTATATTTCTATTGGGAGGACATTAAAGTCATAATGGTGCAAATGGGCTTTGGATAATTGATAATACTGATGCAGAAAATTATTTTCAGTTTCCCCTCCTTTGCAGTAAAATACAGCTACATTTAAAGAGGAGGAAGGAGATTATTTTTTTTTTTTGGTCTATCAGAGAACAATAACAGAGCTTTGACCAACATCACTTAGCAAATCTCAAAGCCACATTGAAAATGAACGTGTGAGTTTGCTGCGTTGGCATCTAGAGCAGCAGCATGACTGGTTCCACCTTGGGAACCGTGGGATGGCAAAAGTATGTCGCCTCTTGGCTACAACTTTGCTGATCCCTGCAAACCCGAGTAAAGGATAATCATTCTTAATCTGTGGTTTTACGGAACCAGTGTCTTGCTGCTGCTGCTGCTGCAGTTCTGCTGCAGCTGTGGAGCAGGAGATGGCTCCCTCAGCTGATTTGCATTGAGTCTTACTGCAGTTATCTTCCTTTGGCAACACACAGCCCAGAGCCCCAGGGAAGAGGAAAATGAGGCTGTCCCATTTCTCTCCTGCCACCACCATAGGTAATGGGGCTTCATCTGTTTAGCGCTGGGGCAGCGACTTGTAAAGGCTCTGCGGGAAGGTGAAGTAAAAGAAGCTCTTGTTCTCTTTTATTTGACGTCACTGGTTTTACTCCATTGCTTGCTGGGCTTATTAACCTGTCTGCATCCAGTCACCACCACAAATTAATGAGGATTTGTCATGTATGACATCTTGAGGCATCTTCATTTACAAAGCAAAAAACTTTTATTTGGGCTCATGAATGGTAAGGTAGATGTTCATGATTTTGTCCTAGTTAAGCTTATATGAGACCCATCCTGTTATACAGATTCTCTGTGGTCTGTCTTGATCATAAAGCGCCAAAATGCAAAGTAGCAAATTTGACTAATGAAAGAATATTTTGAAGTTAATTTGAAAAGAAGAGAATTTTTTTTTCTGCTCTCAGGGTATGTGTAGACTGAAGTGGGCAAGTGCTTACACAGCCATGGAGTAATGGAAAACAGGAGCAGGTGGCAGAAGTGCAAAGCAAAATATATCCTATAAACAAAATGATCAAGAAAGAAATTTCAACCAGGCCAGCTGGACTGGCCAGCTAGTCAGTCTACAAGGGACAATGTTCTTCTGTTCAAGAGCTCGCCAAACTATATTTAATGCAGTGGCTTTTTAGATGAAGTCTCTAAATATTCTGTTTTCTCCAGCAAAGCAAAGAAAAGCAATAAGTCAGCATAGCTGAAATATAAAACATATACTTGGACTAAAAAAAAAAAAAAAAAAGAAAAAAAATCTGTGTTTGTTTCTAGTGTTGGAACAGAAATCTTGTAATTTATTTTAATATTTGTTTAATCTTTCTGTGCTTTTGTTTCCTCAACTTATAAAAGGGATACCTCTACTTAGTTGCCTGGATTGTTACACGAATGATTGTTGCACTGAAACTAAGATAATGTAATATTTATAACGTATTTTCAGATCATTGAGTAGTAGACAATTTGGAAACCTCTTCTCTTGTACTGAATCTTAACTAAATCTCTAGTTTCTGTCAAAGGATGTCTCTTCATATTTTAAACAAGGAAGTGTTTGTGATTTTGTGCTTATGAATCAGTCTGTATTAGGTTGGTTTTGTAATTGAACAAGTTAAAGAAAAGATTGGAAATACGTTACTGAGGCACAGCCACCAACCATAAAATAGGATAACCAATGGTGTCCCTGGAAGTGTCACTGTCCTGGAGACTCATGACATTTCACTAGGGTTTTGTTGTTGATTTTAACAATGTAGAAGGGTGTAGATTAAATGTTCTATCTATTTTTTTTTTGTTAACTATAATATGTCTGTTGTTCTAATCATTTCAGACATGCTTTGACAGAGGAGCAACATGGTTCTTAAGAAGAAGATGATTGGCCGTGCATTACGGCATGCCAACTCACCAATGTTATGGCCCATTTATGGGATTTAGTTGGTATTAGTAAAGGAATACCAGTAGATAAGGTAAGGTACCTTAGGTTTTTAAAATACATATCCTTTGAGAGCAAGCTTCTGCTGGATATGTTTCCAGTCATACTACTGTAGGGATTTTTTTTTTTTTCCATGTCTACTGCTATTGCCTTTGTTATTGCTGCAAATGCACCCTTTGTGGCTGAAACTGAAAAACATACAGTATGAAAATAACTGTATGTACATGGCAGCTTTTCTTCCTGGAGTGCATAGAAGGTAATGGTTCAGACCAAGCAATAAAGGGTAAAAAGAAAAGAACAGGTACCTCATGCAAATATCCTGCTGTTTACTGGTAAAAGAAAGTGAGATCTGGTTCCCCCTTACAGCCTCTGGTCAAGCTGCTCAAGGGTAACTTAGTGCTGCTGGAATTGCTATTAGTAACTACCCATGAAATGTGATATAAGCTATACAAAGCAAAGATGTTGAATATCACAGTATCCCGCCAGGTCTCTGCAGTGTTCACTACCGCTGCTGGTGCCACGTTATGGACTCACAAGTGATGGCAAGTGTGGGCTGACAGATAGAGCATGGAATTTAGCACAAGGAGAAATCTATGCTTGAATCTTATTGCAGCATGTTATCTGACTCCATTGACTGCAGCATGTGACTGAATTAAAGTGAATGATGAAATTATGTACAGTCGTTTTCATAAGCAGAAGTCGGTTACGAAGTGCTTCCAGATGTATGTTTAATGTATTTCTGTTTTATTATGGTGTCTATTTGATGTACGTGGTACTGACTAAATGGTTAAAAACACTGCAATGTGTACAGAAGTATATTGTACTCAATTTTTTCCAAAAGTGTCAGTGTTGATAACTAAAAACTGAAATACTGCAATCTAATCAACAGTGCTTTTATGGGCCTATGAGCATAGGCTTTTAACATTTGGGTAACTCTACTGTTTGTAGACATAAAAATAAATGGCCCTAAAATTATTTTAGGATTGTAGGTTTAATATAGGGAACTAGATAAAGCTACAAAAATAAATCATAGTAGAATTATTTCTGGCATCACATCTGCCAGGCCCATCAAGAAACAGATTTTTTTACATGCCTGCTTCATGGGATTCAGGAAACCAGCACTCTGCTCAGCTGGATTGGTCAGGTGGACTCACAGAATTTATCTCCTTGGCTCTCTATTTTCTGATATCTTATTTTATGGCCTACAGCCATACTGTTCTGGTTTAAGATCCCATCAGATGTCACAAACCACACTGTATCCAGAGCGGCCAATACTTCTGCCCTTCAAGTCCAAGCATAGGAATATCGTTAGAGAATAGGTGAGTATCTCTCTTCTTTTGGAGTTTGTAATGGGCAAATGCTTCATCACACTGTTATCGGACACCGTGTGTTGTAGGTTATGATTAATATGTAAAATTGGCATTTTGACTCTTAAAGATACATGACCAGTTTACTAAAAGAAGAAGGTTAATCTAAAAATCTTAGCTTCATCTGAATTTCAGCTTTGGGTTTTGGTTTTTTCCTACCTAACATTTCTACATCTAATGCAGTTGCATATGGTGCATTTTCTGTGATTAACACTGTTATATAGGGTCACACTGAAAGTTACTTGGCTCGATGTCATGGTCCTCTGGAGTCCACAGTAGTGGACTCTGCGATTGTCAGGGAAGCCAAATTTGTCATGCGTGCAGAGCCAGATTCTGATAACAGCAGCTGACCATGGTCCAGGCATTACACTCAACCCACAGCAGTACTCCCATAGATGACAGAAGTTTTCAAAAAGATCAAAGCTCAAAGTATATGGTTTTAGGCAGTGACTAAACTTCTGCTCATTAACGTGGTTTATTCCTGGAGTGTATGATCATTACATTTCTTATCACTCTGTGGGATAATATTGCATATTGTTTGTCTTTTTTTTTTTTTTCTTCTTCTTTAACCATCTTTTCTATTTTTCTGGTGCCTTCTTTCTTTCTTTTTTTGCCTTCTACATTTCCCTCAGGGAAGAACCAACTTTTCGCTTTTCCTTCTTATCTACTAAGATTATTAGCAATGAAGTAGGTAATGTTAACATATACAGAGTGATAATTGACCTTAATTCAATGAAAGGGACTAGAGCAAGGGTGAAAAATTCAGTTTCTCACAGGTGGTGTTTTAAGAATTTGGTTTTGCAGGCAAAAAAGCCCAATGAATAGCCATTTATTGCAAGGTGATGTATAGAGATTTTACTGCCATATGGATGATAACTTAGACTTCTTAAAATAAAAATTCAGTTTCTAAATTGAAATGTTGAATATATTCGATGGACCTAATTTGGTCCAATGACATAGGTTGCTGCTATATCTAGATTAAAGTGCATTTAAAATACATCTGGTTTAAATTACCCATGTAAACAATTATTTGTGAGCTCAGTAGTGGTCACTATGAAAAGGACATTGGGCTATTCACTCTGATGCACTAACCTTTGTAGTGAATGGTGTCTAATTCTTCAATTTGTAAAAGATCCCAAAGTTTTCAATGCCATACAAAATCATATGTAGTATTATGTTTGAGGAGCACACACTCTGGTGTGCACAATGAGTCTGTTTCTCACAATGAATAAGCCCCATGATTTTCATAATCTTTTCTTTCTTTTTTTCTTTTCTTTTTCTTTTTTTTTTCTCCTCAAAGGAGCTCATAAGTTCAGTGTCTGTTAATTTGCTTGGGAAATTTAAGTCATTTTCACTAGGACGTTATTCTTAGTACATTAGCTTCCCTTCTACTGTGCAGTTCACCAGATGTATTCAGTTGTATTTAATTTTTTTGCTGACTTTTGAGGATAGGGAGGAGGGAAAGAGGAGGAGCTGGAGGCAATAATCCCCTCGGGTAACTCACAGCTGGAGATGGGACACCAGAGCAATGGACCAAGCCTTTGAGCTGGGAAGGAAAATTTGCTTTCTGAGATCCTGGTTTGGTCCTTAAAACCCCTTTTTGGTCCTTAAAACTGGCCTTGGAAACTAACATGTTTGATCCGTCCATATTTCAGACTACATATTATTTAATATAGGAGTACCTGGGTGAACTGGCTTGGGACAAATGAGGAGGTCAGCCCGTGAGATTTGTGGCCGTAAACCCTGTGACGCCATGTGTTGCAGTCCCCCTGTTGAACCTCTCCGCCTTGCCAGAGCTTTTCTTCCTCACTTGAGAGGGCCATATATGAAAATTCAGTCCCCTTGAATTCAGTGGACTACCAGGATGAGCAAAGTGAATCAATACACAATGCAGTATGAATTTAATATATGTAAGCTGCACTGCATTTTTAATCAGCTATATATTTATTGTAGTGAAGAGTAACAAATTACAGTACCACTAGCACACAAAAGCTTATGGCATTCCATTATTCTTAATTAATAGGTAAGTGCAAGCCTTTTTTATTTATATTGGAGGAGATCTTGTTACTAATTTGGTTGCAAATGTATCTGTAAAAAGGGAAAAATGTATATCTATTTATTTTGCTAGTTTAATAATAGAGCACTCATTCTTTCCTTTTAGTTTTTTGATCACTACTTGGTTTGCAATCAAATATTAGCATGCTGGTTTTGCATATATTTCAAAGACGTCCACTGTTTAATAAGGAAAACAAACCTGTTTGTAACAAGCAAACAAAAAACTAATAAAAAGCATCTGGAATCTAAAATGAACACTGGAAGCGATAATGTAAGCATAAGCTTCCTGGGTCCTTTTACCTGGAATCTGGTTCACAAATCAGTAGATCATTACAAGAAAAGCATAAGTGCAGATAACATGTATTATGAATCCATCTGGTGGTCTTCCTTTCCTTCCACATAGATAAGCACAGACATAGGCCTCAACAAAACCTGCAAGTCTTCATCTGGAGCTTCATTGTTAATTCAGGGAAGGTGAAACCAACTGTGTCAAGTAATTTTTATCCTTTAACAGAATTTAACTATTCCATAATTAGCAATTATGGTCTTTGCATACTTTCCATATTAAGATCACAAAACTCTTGGGGAAAATTTAAACTGAGTCTTAAAAACAGAAATTTATATTTAATATCCTGAATTTTGGTTTAGCTTCCTAAACAGAAAGAGCTATTCCCATGTAGTATCTATTGGAATTGGGGAAGTGGACTTCTGAATATTAACCTGCTTCACTAGATGTTATGTGATCTGAAAGATGTTCTTCAAGATGCTATTTAAAAATGAAAAAAAAATGATATAAACATGATAGGAATCTCTTAATATTTACTTTCAGTTTCATTTGTTACAGGTAGTTTGACAGAATTTGACAAATACCATGAGAATGTGCTCCTAATGCAGCCATGATGGAGACTTGATGTTCTAACAGAGAATGGCTGGAGATATGGAACCTCCTGAAGGTAGGCAGTGGATCATTTTAATTCTCAGAGCAACCAAATAAGTTTTCTTCAGAGGAAGTTGCAAGTACACAGTTTTACTGAATCACTTCTCTGAATCTTTTTTAAAATGAGCATGCGAGTATGGAGGTGGGTGACTAACTCAGGTACCCATTAGATGAAAATTCAGGCCAGAATTTGTGCTTCTTACGTGCCTTGGAAGTTGTATGTTAATACCTATGACCGCAACTTAGATCTAGATCTTAAAATTCTTATAGTCTAATATTTGAATATTTATGCACTGAGCTATAATGATTTTCTATAGGATGCTGTTATTGGTGGCCTGTGTTGTAGTAGCTATCTGAAATTGCCCATTTCCTTCTAATTGTTCTGAAAACCTGATGTGTTTTCTTGAGGCTGTCTTTCTGGACTGCTTTGTTTTGTACAGAAGCTCATTGCTTGAGAGAAAGGCTGTACTGCCAGAGATGCTCAGGGAAGGTCATTTGTTTATGGATAAGGAAGTGTGGGGCACTTACTAATTTCAAAAGTAACCCTAGATATCTTAATCTGTCTCTCCTCCTCTGTAAGGAATAGATGGCTAAAGGATTACGATCCCATCAGGGTAGAGCACCACTGTTTGGTTAGGAGACGCCTGTTAAGCCATGTCTTTCTGTGTGGTGATGGTGAAACTTTGCTTAACGTAACATCGCATACAGCAAACAAAATATGCAGCCCTCTCCCACTGAGCTTTCCAGGACTTACTGCTTGGAGTAAATGATAAAAAACACTGCAAAACTTGATCAAGAGCTGATAATTGAAAAGATGACACGACCTAATTTGAGAAGGGTTATATCTTCACATGCCCCACACTTGTGTAGTTCAAAATAGTACACATCTTGTCCCTTTAACTTCAGGTGTATGTGTCTTGTCTGGTTCTTGGAAGTGACTGTGTACAGGCAGAGCATAATTGGCAGCCTGTGACATCCCTGTCTGCAAGTGTCTCTCTAAATGCAGCGTATTTCAGCCTTTATCTAGTGATGGCTGTTACCTGAGAGAAGCCCAGGGCCATCTCAAAGGGCTTGTAGCGGCTAATTGTGCCTGTTAGGACTAGCAATTAGCTGGGGATCTCTCTACTAGGCAGCTCCGACACCCACTAGCTTTCAGCTCTTTTCACTTCCTTTCAGTTAACTAGCTGTGCCGAGCAGAGGAGACAGGGACAGGTAGGCAAGTGCGCCGTCATGCTCAGGAAGGAAGAGGAGGGATGCGTGCAAGACCGCTGGGGAAAAAATAGACACCAAGTTATAGTAATACACCAAAACGTGACCTGATTATTACAGAAACAAAGCAGCAAGCGACACGTCCCTCATTTATAGGTATCGGAAGCTACAGCCGGACCGCTTGCACAGGCTACACTTCAGCTTTAAGAAAACAATAAAATCTAATTACGTACAGGTCATAAAAAAGATCACGTACATATGGTAGTTGCTGGTTACCATGGTGCAAACAATGGTTTCAATGGAAACATGAAGCAGAACATCAGAGAATTAAGATAATAAATCAGTTTCATTGAATAATAAAGCTTTGCACTTACCCATTAATTAAGGATAATCGTATGCCATAAGCTTTTGTGTGCTAGAAGTAATGTGTTACTCTTTACCATAAATATATAGATGATTAAAAATTCAATACACCTTACAGGTAGCAAATTCATACCATTCTCTGTATATATTATGAAAGAAAGATGTAAGCGTTCTTTTCACGCTTATTATTTTTTGGATTGGGATAGAGCGTTTCAATTATCCAACAGAGTTTGAGGTTTTGATAGCAATTGGGAAGACTCGAGAAAATCTACTTCTTGAAATCTTTGTGAAGATCTTTAAACATTGATGACATAATTCAAAGATATCTACAAATGCTCAAAAAATAGGCTGGGCTTTTCTGCCACATCTGGTTTCCAATAGTGAATTGAGATATACCACATAACGCTACACACCGTAACACAATACACCCTGATCTTGTATTGACCCTTCCACTTGATACATCTTTAGGTGCTTTATAATCCCTAACAAATGTACCTTAAAATCCTATTGAACTGTGTAGGCAATTGAGAACAAATGTCTTCAGACCAGAAATAGCATCTGATTCTCAGACCAAACAAGAGAGACCATGCCAGATCCACAGGATCTGACTAAAGGACACGAAGGCTTCTGCGTGCTCCTGTGAATCAAGGGCAGAGAAAATCTTGGGAGCCGGTGAGAGGGTCAGACCTGGGGGGTTTATTCCCTTTCTCAAATGAACAGAAATGAAACATATGAAACCATTTAAACCCTACCCCTCTCAGGACTTTTTTTTCCTCTTTATCTGGCATTTGCAGGATGAATTTTCAGATAGGGAAAATAGAGTCTCAGGCTGAAGGGATGGTGGACACAGGCCTAATGGACCCCAAATCCTGCTCTCTGGGCTCTTGCCCAGTGGTCTCTAGAGCAGCCCAGTTCCTTGGCACAGAAATGAGTGTTCAGCAACATGCACAGACCATTTTTCTTAATGTTAGAAAGGTAAAAAAGGTGGTCTTGGATTTTTTTCTTTTTCCCTCCCCATGTAAAAAGTTATGTATTTGCCTTTAATTCCCTGCCTGTCTCTCCCAAATTATGCCTCACCATCTCTCAGTGCACCCTTTCAGCTGACAAATAGGCATTTTTTTAAAATTATATTTTAGGGAAAGTACTGGATAAATGGAGGTCCAAAATCCATCAATGGTCAAACCATCTCAGGCTGCCTACTGTAAACTGCACAAAGCTGGCAAACAGATGGGCTGCCCAGCTCATTGGACAGAGCACTGGCATTTCAGCTCTGGGATCACAGTTTGAGTCCAACTTGAAGCAATAAGAAAAATGAATTTGGTGATCTGAGTTTAGCTCCTCTTGCGCAAAACCATCATACATAATTCAGTAGAATTTTGACTATTTACTCTGACTGCCTAGCTTAGAAGAAGCGTGGCTTCGTTTACATACAGCTTGAATTTTCTTGTAGACCTGATGAAGGGAATTCCTATATGCTGCAGACTGATCGTACAGTGAGGGCAGTGTGAGAGGAGCTTGTGCGGCTAACGGCACGTCCAACCTTGCCAGAAGGCATGGAAACTGCAATGCTTTAATGTTTATCAATACATGAATGGATATTTCCCAGAGTATTAACCCGAATTGCAGAGATATACACTGAAGTGTGTAAAACATGCACAATGCAAAGAGCAAGTGAAAGCCTTTTGTCAATTTTCAAAGGAGAGTTGGAAAAAAAAAATTAAGAAAAACAAATCCAAATCCTTTCAAACTGAACTTAAGTGTTAAACATGACCTTTGGATTTAAGAACCACAAATTTTCACAGGAAGTTGAAAACACACTGGATGGGGGAACTAAAGAACAGCAGGAACAGATGCCATTATTTGGCACACAGTGGGGAGAGAAGCACAGAAAAGGCAGTCTCTGCAGAAGACGTTTTCCTTTAGCTCTCTTTGTTTTCTCTTGGGGAGATAAGGGTAGGCACTGCATGAGATTTTCTCCTTACATCAAAAGGCTTGAAGGGGGAGAAGGGGAAGTTTAAAAATATTTTAAGAACCTGGTTGTAAAAATTTTCAGTTATCTGTTTTACAATGCAAGATGCTTTGGTTTGTGAAGAGGGGGAAACACTGAGCAGAGAGCCTAGGAGGAATTTCTTTATATTAACTGTAACAGCCACTTGCTATCAGAGAAGGAAAGACCTAGGAAAGGGAACAAATAGTTTGCAGTCTTTGTTAATTAGAGGTGTATATTCATGGAGAAAGTGCACGTGAAATTCACTGCGTTGCCAGCTTACAGGGCAGGGGAACGAGCCTGGTTCCCGGGGGGTGAGCTCACCCTGTCCACGGCTTCTGGAGGAAGGGGAACCACTGCAGAGGGGACATAGAGGCAAATGCCATTTTCTTGCCCACCTGGGATGCAGTCTTGAACACACATAGATGAATCACCGATTGTAGTTTCATTCATCTTCTACATTGTTAGGAGCATGAGATAAAACCACAAACCACACCCTGCACTGTCCTGGGACTGTTGCGTCCTTTGAATCATGCAAGTGTGTCCTGAAGGGCTGCTTTGACCACTGGGAATGGAGCAAGGATACTGCACCACCACGTGCCTATGCAATCGAAAGAAGGTTTATTGATTGAGTTTATTTCTGTTTCTGAACTAATAGAGAATTGTTGACTTGACACCAAATTTAATAAATGGTAGCAGATGGGTACCCAAGATGGGTAGAGCAACCATTCAGAGAAAGTATTCAAAGAAATCACTGTTCACAATATTTTGTAAAACTTAGTCCACTTTGTGACCCTTGGTTTACATGTAAGAGGTTGAATACTTCTGCCAGGGGCCTGGTGGCCTTTCTTGTAGTAGTCTCTCTTCAGAGACGGTGGGATCAAAGAATCACTAATTAGTGGTATCTCTTTGGGGGGAAGGAGGGAGAGATTATTACTATGCTTTCACTTCTGAAGATAACGCTTATGTATAGTGGTAGCCTATCTTTGCCAACACTTTCAGTATACAAATTAAAGTTTTAACAACCCTATAAGCATTCCTAGTTCAAAACAAAGTACTAAGAAGCAAAGATAAGTTGAAGAGATAGGGGAAAAAAAATAATTAAAAAAAGGATTATTGTGAAAGTCAACAAAGCATCAATCAGAATGCGTATCTAGTCATTATAAGACTCCTTACTTTGTAAATTCCTGAAGCTTCAGAGGTGAGGCCAGTGGCCTTACTGACAAGGACTCAAATGTTTAACATTGGAGTCTCTATTTTTGTTGTGCCCACAAGTTAAAAATTGGCACAGGGTATTCTGAATATCATGGTGAAATCAAGCAATAGGACAAATCTATACCATAATGAAGGATCAGGCAAACCCTTAATTAGAAAGGAAAAAGCAAAGACCTGCATCTTTTTTTGAGTATATTTTCTTTATCATATTTGTTTGAGATAATATCTTTACTAAAATTGCACTGTGTATTTTCCTGAGTTTTGCTCTGAACAAAACTACCTTCCATGGGTGCAGGTGCAAAGATCTAAGTCTCACATGAGCCTGCCAAAGGTATACACACAAACCAGCTTTGAGTATGTAAATTAGGTAAACACATGTTTCTCTAACCCTTTATGGAGCTAATTGGAAAATGCAAGTATATGATTTGTGCTTTGAAGCTGTAAAACGCTTAAGTGCTTATATATAGGCACACACAGCCCTATTGAAATATATGGTGTTACTTACTTGCTTAAAGTTATAAAATATCACTAAAGTGATCTGGAGAACCCAGGATGCAAAGAAACTGTACATAGTCTTTGTGCAGTCTGCCCCTGTAGTGGTTTAACCCCGGCCGGCAACTAAACCCCACACAGCCACTTGCCCGCTCCCCCCATGGCAGGATCGGGGAGAGAATCGGAAAAGTAAGAGAGAAAACTCATGGTTTGAGATAAAGACAGTGTAACAGGTAAAGCAAAAGACATGCAAGCAAAGCAAAACGCAGAATTCATTCCCCATTTCCCATGGGCAGACAGGGGTTCAGCCATCTCCAGGAAAGCAGGGCTCCGTCACACGTAACGGTTACTTGGGAAGACAAACACAATCACTCTGAATGTCCCCCCCTTCCTTCTTCTTCCCCCAGCTTTATATGCTGAGCGTGACATCATATGGTATGGAATATCCCTTTGGGCATTGGGGTCAGCTGTCCCGTCTGTGTCCCCTCCCAAGTCCTCGTGCACCCCCAGCTACTCACTGGTGGGGTGGGGTGAGAAGCAGAAAAGGCCTTGGCTCTGTGTAAGCGCTGCTCAGCGGGAACAAAAACATCACTGAATTATCAACACTGTTTCCAGCACAAATCCAAAACAGAGCCCGTACTAGCTAATATGAAGAAAATTAACTCTATCCAAGCCAAAACCACCACAGCTCCACAGCACTTACGTCCCTCCTCATAAGGTGTTAAATCCTGTAAATATTTATTCATACATAGATTTTTTTTTATATGGCATTTCAAATGTAGTTCAATTTTTACCACCTATTTAGGGAGTTTTAAGGCTTCTGACTTAGGAACGGGTCAGTTGTGGTAGCAGCCCAAGTGGTACATATCTCCAGGGAGCAATGCCTATATGGGATGCCTAAGGTTAGGTAAAATGGGTATAATCCATGTTGAAAGCTTTTAAGTTAATTTTTACATGTCCTCTTACTTTAAGTATATGCATAGTCCATTGGGTGTGATTTGCATGACGGTCTTTTTATGTCTTTGGCAGTGTGAAGAAGTGCTAATACATGCTTTAATGTCACAGACCAGGCAGTTTAAAGTTGCTTTAAATTTAAATAAGAATTAGTCCTTTAAAATTCATTGGTATAGTGATATATAACGTAGAGATAAGCAAAAATGTAGAGTGAGTAAAAGGACTCACATGCCTAACAATTTGCAGAAGAGGACCTTGAGCAAGCAGGTTTCTCTTTTGTAGGCAAAAGTTATTCCACAATAGAAAATGTGAGTGAAACAAGTTAGGCCATTTTGTTCTATGTAAAAATATTGTTTTGGCAGTAGTTTGTCATTTCCTAGATTTGCTCCAAGTCAAAACTGAGAATCAGAAACGTTGGAGGCTTCTTGTGTTTAATATGGACTGGTGCCTTTTGTCATTTGAGGGAAAAAAAAACCCCACGAAATGGCAATGGAAGCTATTTTGCTAATGTTTTTATCTATTCTGTGACTGACATCAATAATACATAAGAGTTCCATTGACATTGCATCCTGTCCAATGGACCCACTGACCTGATTCAATGTCAGCTGAAATGCCTCGTACATCATAAACATACATGAATTCTCGCAGATCCATTATCCTTCTGCCCGGTCCAGGAGTGCCAGGGATCCAATATTAAGCCAACAGGAGTTTGAGTTCTTTTTCTTTAGTTTATATTTTCTTTCACACTATGAAGGAGCAACTCCATACTTTGTAGAATGTAACTGGGAGACCCCTAAGCATTTTATGAATACATGAATGATAATGATGTCAATAGTCGTTCAGATACTAGGCTGATAAGAGTGTGGTATAAAAACCCAGATAAATACCTCATACCTTGTCAGGAGAGCCTGCAAACCTGGTATGTCATTCTGTCTTATTGTGCAAGAATATATGAATCATAATATTCCTATTAACATTGTACAAAGTCTGCAGTAGTTGCAGACTGCACCCAATGACAGCACAACTTTTATAAAAATATGGATATTTAGCATGTGCCCCTGCTGTGATTTCATTGCCACTAAAAGCAAAGGGAACACGAATGAAAAGTATTCCAAGGTTTTCAGCTGGTCCCCTGAACAGTGCACTGCGACAGTATATATTTGTTTTACTACTGAGCCTGTTTAGCAGTCAAACTGTAGGAAATTGAATATACACTTACTGTATAAAAATGATATGCTTGGTTAGTGATACTTTAGAAGAAATAAGTGCATCAATCATAGAATAGCAGGTTGTCAAGGCTTTATATGTAGGAAAAACACAGAACAAAGAATGTAATGCATGTTGGGCACCTTTTTACAAAAGTTTCGTACCGAAGTTGATTTACAATAAAGTCTTCCCTCCCTCTCTCCTCCCAACTCTTCTAAAGAAATGCTCAAAGAAATCTGAGCAAACTATCATGCTCTCTGTTCTGACATGTGTGTAATTACAAGATCATCCTCATTGTGAATTTTCTGTTTGGCTGATTTAAGAAAAAAAAAAAAGAGGTGCATTCTCTTAATGCTGTTCTGCCATTCAAACTCAGAAGGGTAATTTTCCTCACAAGGTAATGGGAAGAAGATGACTTCATAATCAGCCTGGTTTAGACAGGGCCAGATCCTTGACAAGGAGCAGTGCCTACACCCAGAACTTGCTTTGGAGGTTGAGCAGTTCTCAGGGCAAGCCTGTCCGCAAAGTTTCATCCTAAGTAGTACTCTGGCCCACAAGGAGGGCTCTGAGATGTGCACTGCAGCTGTCCTAGGCACCATTTTTGTCCAGTGGTTCTCCTGGGCACATTGGTCATGCTCAATTTCCCATCAGAGCCCTCTGAGATGTGCAGACCTGACACACAATCTGTACAATGCACAAGCTTTCCTGACAGCATGTGAAAACCTACAGATTAAAACTGCCACGAAGTAGCCTATTGCTATGGACTGTTGCATCACTCTGCCTGATCCAGATCCAAAAGCGTGACACCGAGCCTGCTTCTGCCCAAATGCAAACTCAAATTCTCTGTTATGAAACAGTGTAATACTTCAGCTGGTAAAAAGATTTCTGGATTTCCAGCCCAGCAGCTCTTTCTTCTTCAGGGCATCCATTCACCCTCCCATGTATGTGGCTCCCTTCATTATATGGATTTATGCTACAGACATATGGTTCTAGTTAATCTGACAATAGCTCTTGCTCCCTTCTAAGAGATCTGTTACGGAGAGGTAACCAAACATTGTAATGAAATATAACACAAAGACAGCAAAGACCCTTTTATTTCAGCAACAGACAAAGACATCTTTTGAAGTTCACCTTAAATATCCTTGGTACCGATACAACCACCCTAAATATCAAAACAATTGCAGTTCATTTCTGTTATTGGCCAATATGAAGTCACAATTCTTCAAACTTCTATGTCTAAATCCTTATTTAAGTGTTTCATTGGCCTGCCCATGTAACCTGTGCTTGCTATTAAGGAGAACCAAAGCAAATCAGCATTGCTTAGGCTATCTCAAAACTACTGAAATGCATAAGTGGCCGCTAATGCCTC
This sequence comes from Balearica regulorum gibbericeps, assembly GCF_011004875.1. Taxonomy (NCBI): domain Eukaryota; kingdom Metazoa; phylum Chordata; class Aves; order Gruiformes; family Gruidae; genus Balearica; species Balearica regulorum. The sequence continues at coordinate 13,031,791 of NC_046196.1, read as the reverse complement.
ATCACCCCTCTAGTTACCATGTGTAAAACTCCCTGTTTGGATTGCCATTTGTCAGTAGTGGTGTAAGAGCTAGCAAAGTTCAGTGGTTCTTTCCCTTTCCAAGAGCAGAATGAGGAAAGGGGTAGGCTCGACCACTTTCTTCTACCAGGAAAAGAACAAAACCCTGTGAATTTTATCCACAGGTTTCCTGAAGAGAGAGGGCAAGCTGTATGTGATTGCAAACACCCCTGCAGTCCCTGGGATCCATGAGCAAGGACCATACATGGAGAAGCAATAGCCCATTTATCATCCCAATGCCACTTCAACTTTTGGTACTTCTCATGACTCTTCAACCAGAGCTTTTCCTGGGGAAGTGCCAAGACAGTGCTTCAAGGACAACTGCCTCCTCCAAACCCCTCATTTCTGGGGAGATTCATGTATGAGTCACAGTGATGACATCCTCATAGCATGTTTTTATTCCGTCACTTCAATCCATCTGACTACGCTTGTAGAATGGAGTGAAGGCACAGTAAAAGCGCTTTATCGTTTTGACTTCCTCCTAGCATTAAGCAGTTTAGCAGCATGAAGGTTTACAAAATCTGTTACTTAATATATCATTGCCTGGAAAAATAATATTCTTAACTGAAACATACGGACATCTTTGTGTGTGTTTTGGCATAGTAATTTCAGACTGGTCTTCACGTTGATCTCATTTTTGTTGATTTCACTGTTTTACAACCCTTTAATTTCTCTTTAAACAAACAAAACCCAAAATTTATTTTTTTAGTACCAAACAGGTACATATACAGGTATAGACAAGCTCATGCTGCACAAGAATGTAATGAAAATATTACATTAAAAAAAATGTAAAAAGCAGAAAGCATTGGCTCTGTGCACAACTGGGAACTGAACTCTGTATCTGGAAGTATTCCTTTATCTCAAAGTTCAGGGTGCAAGTGGAATTGAGATGTCTTCTACAGCATAATTTCTAACTGGAGTTTTCCTGTAGTCTCAAAATAAATGGATTCAATGATTCACCCATTGGCTATCCTTTCCCCTTTACCTCTTAGAAGGTACGTGCTTTTGTGGTTTTAGTGTTTCATCAGTATCGATTTCTTGGCCTGCTCATTGCATAACAAATGATGCAGAACACCTGTGCAAAGTGATGCAGAGGAGGGGGGGGTGTGTGTGTATATATATATCTATATATAATTAATTCTAGCCCTTTAACATCTTGGACTCTAATCCAGCTGAGTACTTATGTGACCCAAACCCAACATTTCTATCCACCATGAAAGGGAATTGCAACTTTATAACTCTGCTAAAACTGTCTAGATGAAGACCTTCACATTTTTACAGTGAGGTTAATACTGCCATGAAATTCTTTAATACCATGCAGCCTACTTACAGCCTGGTGTGATCTCCTAGTGAGAGTTTTTGTTATGTTGTAAACTGATTTTGCAAAGCTGCAAACCCTCGTGCACACAAAAATTTCTGGACACCAGCCAGATTCCTTTCAATAATCCTAGCTGAGGCACCACAAGCTGAAGACCTTGGAGTTTGTTAGCCTTTTCTGAAAATCTTAATAGCCTGGGAAATAAATCTATGTACAGTTGATGAATTCTTTCTGATGTTGTAGGTGTTATGAATATACATCACAGATGTATCTACCATCAGACCTCGTTGGATGGCTGCAGTGGAGGGAAGCCTTGGAGAAAGGAAAAAAACCCAGTGGTAAGTTGCTATACAAGCAGCACAGCTATCACTTGTTGAGGCTCACCAGGACAGTGAAACTCTAGAAGGTAAAAGCTCCATGCATTTCCATCACAGAGGACCATGCTTTGTCCAAACATAGGAGGATTGTATGACGGATTGCCTGAAGAGGCTTGGCTACACAGCTGCATAGAAATCAGACTTTTTATTTTTTAAGGGTGCTATGAAGCATGTAGCTGGATTTAAATCACACTTAAATGCATGTTGCTGGATTTAAATCACTTTCTGGAAGATTTGATTCTATTTATTTTAACTATCTCTTTTTCACAGAGAGTGTGCCAAGCTCAATGTCTTGGAGAAGAAGTTCTGCAATACCTTAGAGCCTTAAAACCCAGCTCTGGGGTTTCAGAAAACCTCACTAGGAAGTACCAGCTGTAGAAAGGATCTCAGAGAGGGAGTCTATACTCAGTAAATGCCCCAGAGGGACTGTACTGTAGCCTAATTATATGAAGGGAATCTTAGAGCTATATATATCTGGGGATGCATCCCAACATTGCATCCTGGTGGATGTTGAGCAAGGGGGAGCACAGCCAAGCTGTGAAACTTGCTCTCAGCTCTCTCTCCTGCTCCTCAGTGAGCAATCCCCTGGATGAACAGCGCTGGTACCAACAAGCATGAGACCAGAGAAAAGCAGAGGCACCAGAGGGCAAGTTAAATGTATAAATACTCAAAAAGTTGCTAAAAATATTAAGTACTAACAAGAAGTCATATAATATATAGCGATTTTCATTCTGGGACAATATGGGACGATGCAGAAGAGGTATTGAAGCCAGTCTGCAGTACAGGCACTTGTCAGGTGGCAAGCAGCATTTTTCACGTTAATGACAGAAGCATATTGTGTTCAAACACTTCAGATTCAACCCTGTTCTTATAAAAAGTACCCTGGGATTTCTAGTGACCATGAGGAGAAAATAAGGCTTCAGTCACTGAGAACTCCATCAAAAATATCCAAATAGAATAACACCGCTTATTTGCCTAAAAAGTTTGAAAGATTCAGGTAACTTTGCCTAGATCCAGACATATTTTTTCCCAGGTCTATCTATTTCTGATGTGACCCGTTACATTTTGTTTGTTACTTGTCTTTCTGTAGAGATAGGTTGCTATTCAGACACATTTTTTTCCTCTTTGTTATCAGGGTTGATGCGATAAAAACAGGAGAGAAACAAGGAGATACAGGAGGAATATCCAGAAAGTGTTTCCACACTGCAAAAGATTGGCGTAGAAGAATAAAAGACAAGGCAAGTACTGGATCTCTACTGAGGACTGGTATAAGATATTATCCATCAAATACTTCAAAATAACTGATCCAATCTCTCTTGTCATGAGTTTATTGGCTGCGGTACTACTTCTGAGTCAGCCCAGGTACCGAACCATGCAGTAGAGTTAGTCAAAGGCATTACAATAATAGTGTAAAAGTTGCAGGAGGTGAATGCAATTGCTGGAAATGCTATTGATGGCATTACTTATTTATTTAGTAGACAGAATTTAGAATGGGAATAAGGATTTGTCTGTCACCATCACATCAGCCATCAGTTCAGCGCTGCCCTAGGCAATGAGTATGCTGTTACTAATTTTAGTTTGTTTTGTTGTCATTCAGTCCAGATAATTTTTGAGGTTCATTTAGTTGCTGTTAATAAAAAAGAAAGACAGAAATACTGTGTACTGGCAAGGGAGGGTACTCAGTAATCCACTCCTCAAATCACAAACCCTTCAGTTTTTGCTAGTGACATGACAGCGAGTTAGTTATTTCCTTCGGAGACAGGAGCAACAACTTGACTTTTCTTCATGACTTGGTGCTTTCTCTTGGGGGACCAATGTCACAGACACATCCTGCAGACTGCATCACATTTGCGCTGCCTTCAGAAAGAGCACTTCCGATGCTGAGCACTGGAGGGTTCGTACTTAAGAGGAAGAGATTGAGAGAAAATGCACTAGAGGTACTCAAAATAATGATTGAAGATGAATGAGTTGCTGTTCTGCACGTAGTCTCTAAATGCCATCATTAGAGCTAACTGGGGAGTGGACTGGTAAAAGGAGGTGTTGGCTTTTCTCAAGTTGTGATTAAACTCACTTCCATGGGAAAGTGAGTCAGAATTTTCTGAATTTTAAAAACACTCTACCTGACATTTCTTTATTTATTCGCACAGTATTTAGAGCCCAGTGGACAGAGATAGCTAAGCTGACACAAGAGGTCACTTCCAGCTCACAATGGCTTTGGGGCACAAATTATTCACCTGCCAAATACTTTGTTCTTTCCTAGCACCATTCCTGCATTGTCACCGCTTTACAGTTATTAAGTGCCTCTAAATCCCTCTGCTGCCCCGCATGTTGCCTTTGATGTAGGCAAGAACAGATATATCCATTTTACAAATGATAAATGAGTGAGGCACTGAAGTTAAGCCACTGACCAAAGTATACACATTAAGTCAAAAAGAGTAGAAAAAGGACCGCAGGAATTTGGATGCTGGTCTCCTTCTCACATCACTAGCATTATCACATGATTGAGTTTTCTTGCTGTAAAATGTCCAAAGATGAGTTTGCAAAATGCAATGATTTTGTTTGTGAAAAATACACCTGGTACAAGCCCCTGACAGCATCGTGCAAAGATCCCAAGATAGCTCTGAACAAGCAGGCTCCTCAAGTAAGGCATAGCAGTATCTGCAGCATCAGTGCAGCATCCAGGAAAGTAGCCAAAGTGGATTTCCCTGCTGAGACTGCTGTGCTGCTTCCAGAGTTTCAGGGAGACCAGTGCCAGGATTTTGTGGCGCTGCATCATGCTCTGTGGATGCACCCACATCTCCACTGATCTGCAGCCAGGAGCTCCCAGAAGCAGCAGCACAACACGTGCACAGAAAGGGCAACACTTCTTTTGTGCTAGTACGGCTGCAGTTTTACTCACGATGAGAATTCTTGCCTTTGTTTCATGCCAGTGATTCATTGCAAACCCAGAAGCTTTCAGACAAGAGAGGCCCAGCTGACAGTGCAGTCTGCAGAGGAGTTTTTCTTTGCTCATCTGAATGAGGAGCCCATTTACGGGTCTCTCCTCATCAGCTCCCCATTCAGGACAATCAGAAAAAAACAGTGCACATGGCGGCAGCAGGAGAATTAAAAGCAAGCCAGGCTGGAACTGTTGAGAGTTATCAGTGCTGTAAAATCAAGTCAGAAACCTCATTTATGCAACATATTTACACCTAAGAGCTGCCTTGCATTCATTTAAAAGCCACTGGAAGGACAGCCTCTGAACCTCCCAGGTCCGAAGAGCTAGCAAGGTTCATTTCCTTTACTCATTGAACAGCGATGAGGACCACCGAAGGTGCCGCATTGTGCAGCAATAAGACATTTGTCACAGTCTGAGATGGAAATCCTATCTGGTATAATTATTTTATATTAAAATAGATGAAATTGTGATATGGAAGTATAGAATGTTGTACATTACATTAGCCAGAGAACAGGATATTCATCTTTACTTTAATTTGTAGACTTCATAACTTTGTTTGCATTCGCTACAAGATAACTACTGTACATTCCTGAAAAATGACATCTTGCATGAAAAGACTTAACAAAAGCCACAGTGCTGATAATTTTCCTGTGGATCAGGGAGGACAGATCTCTCTGTAGTTTCACAGACATGGACCAAGGCTCGCCTTTATCATTTTCAGCTAAATTGTAATGCTGTCATGGCCGCACATTAAAGGAAGTTTCTCTTGATGAACTATTTTACTCAGTCATGTGAAACTTGATTTATTCTCCTGGACCAAACATAAAAAGGGCAAAAACTTCATTTGGGGAGCTTGTTTGGTTGGCAAAATGCAGACATAGCGAATGTTTTAGAAATAGATATATGAATTTATTAACTTTTTTATCTCCTGTTGCTCACCGCATCTCAAAGTTTTGGAAGCCGCTTGTGGGATTATACTTTGAGATCTGAAAAAGCGAAGGTAGGGCACAGAGTAATATGTGTGGAGGAAGGCAGTGATACACTGTTCATTATTTTCAACAGTGAGGAGTAAAGTACTTCTCAGAGGACTTTGGCAGAAGAGGGAATGATGTATGTGCAGCTGGCTGCTTTCTAGATGGTGCTAAAGCATTCGTTTTAAAGAATAAAATCTTAATCAGATTACGTCTGTATTTTGGAAAGTCTCTCTGGTACTGTGCTAGCTGAACGTACCTGAGATGACCGCCTTCTGTAAGTACCTACACAGGGAACGTAATCTTGTATTAAAGGCACCTTTAGTCCATCAGACAAAAATGTGACAAATCCCTGTGGCTGAAAGCTGAATCCTCACAAATTTGGAGCAGTAGTAAAATAGATTTTTAAGATCAAAAGTCTTTCCAAACTGATGACCTATTCTTGTAGTTCCCAGTCTGCTTCTGCTCCACGGTTGAGGCAGGTTTTCAGATATGCTATACCCAAAACTAAATGCAATTTCCTGTTCAGTTTACATGTTTGCACTTATAGACACTTGCAATCAGGACTTCAAGAGAAGTGGACTTTTGAGTTTAAAAAATGTAAAAATACCTAATTTAAATTATTTGTAACCAAAGAAATCCCTTAAATATGCAACTTTCACCTTAGATGTGCTATCAGCATTGATTTAGGAGTCTGCGTTCCACAAACTTAAAACATTTCAACAGATTAAAAAAACAGAAACAAAACTCAACAACCTTTAGCTCATGTTATAATAGTTTAAAAAAGCATTAACTGAACTACCAGGGAAAATGAAAACCAATAATCAGATAGAGTTATTACTCTATATTATGTTCTACAAGATTTAAGTTCCTGTGTTAAAAAAAAAAAAAAAAGTAGATATTTGTTGTTGTTTTTCCTCCTTACCCTGGACATATGGCACTTAAAATTGTGCACAGACCCTTTGTAAAAACAGTGTGAGTTAAGCACAGAGTATTGCCTAGACATAGCTTTAACTGTGAATTTCTTTGCTTCGGTACCAGAGGGTCAAAGTCAAATTTTAGGTGTTAACCAAACATAGGATACATTTGGTTGTTTTGCCATCAATTTTTAGCATGTGAAAAACTTGATGACTCTTAAATAATTAACTGTTTTTAATAAGTGTCAAAACTGTCTCCTGGTTTCCGTTTGTCCTTGTGACTCAGGCAGAGCCCTGCTTTGGAGTTGTCTCTTGAGGCTGGCTGGTTTGTGCGTGGCTCGGAGGTGGGCACTCCCCCCGCCAAAACTTTGCAGTGACGACAAATCATAACTGGTTTGGAAATGAATCGATTTGCAAGGCCTGTTGCCAGAGGTCAAATTTGCAATTGCATGGAAATGTTAAGGTGCAATTGCTTCAGGCTTTAATGAACTCCAAAAAGAAATATGCAGGCCTGTAAAGCTCATCCATTAGATCCTGACCTACAAATGGCAAGGAAAAGCAGCGACGCAACCAAGAGGTATGCTGACTAAGGGAATTACGGTGATACAACTAGTTTTACATGTTTTGGCATTTAATCCTGATGTCTAGGCAAAAGAGGGAGCACACGGAAATTACAAATAATGGTAGGAATGGCGTTTCCAGTGATTTTTCTCCTGCTCTCCGTTGGCCCTTGCAGCACCAGAAACAGCTCTCCTCCGGTTTTGGGAAGAAAAGGGTGGCAGCAGTCGGTGGCCATGGCAATCCTTGGCTGACACACGGGGGTCTGTGCACCCCAAAAGGCAGCTCGTCCTGGCCCCAGGGACGAGCAGCAGATGGGAACTCCCCCAGCTAAGGAAATGGGGACAGGGCAGGGTTTCTTGTCGAAACTCCTGCCTTCCCAGGAATAGGGAAGACAAAAAATAGGAGTAACTTGAAGACCTATTAATAGATTACATAAACCAACCTGAGCACAGAGAGAAAGGTAATCACAGTTCCAATGAATTAGCAGGTCTTTCTAAGGGGATGATGGGAGGAAAGTTTATTTTGTTTATGGGGTTGGGGTTATATTGTATAAATAATATTCACCCTTCTTTTCACAGTAAAAATTTTCTCCTTGCTTGAGACCCCTGAGATTTTAATTTAAAAAGTTGTTACCAGACACAGTCCAGAAATAAACACCCCTGTCTGAGTACATGTTAATAGCTGGGGACTGGGGGCGAGTGTCTGCTCCGAGTATCTCAGCTAAGCTCTCCCCTCTTCCCACAGTCCTGGGGAGCTGAAAAATCCAGCTCTGAACGCGCAGCTCCACCTGACCTCAGGTTGTTAGGCTGGAAAATGTCCACGTCCACTTCCATGTTATTTTGTGAGGCTTGTGCCCTGATGTTGATGAAGAAATGCTGTGAAGGGATCTGGCATACTTCAGTGCCAGTTACAAAACAAGCAAGAAAAATAAATAAATAAATGCAGTTCTCGTTTGGCACAAACCTCCTAGCAACATAAACAATCAAAACCTGATTAACAAACTGGTCAGTTTAAAATGAAAATAATGATCTTCCTTTGCCTTCCTGCTCCCATCAGGATGATCGCAAAAGGTTATCTGTTTTAATAAATCAATTAGACCCAACAAGCTGGCTTATTTGCCAATGGGAGGGTTTAGTTTTCGCAACCCGAGGGCAGTTCCCAGGACGTCTCACCCTCAGAGGTACCACGCAGCTGGTACCTGGCCAGGGCGCTTTCGGACAGGCGAGTGCAGGTCTCAGGGCCAGCGCTCAGCCAGGAAAGAAAAACCCCGGCAGGGCTGGCTGATCCGCAACGCCCAGAGCCCTGCAGTGGGTGCACAGGAAAAGGGATGAGATGGGCATCGCCCCTTCGCCCCCCTGCCCCTCTCATGGCCAAAAGGCATTGCTCTGTAGTGGTTCAGTGGAGGTTGAATATTTGGGAAATAAAAAGAAGAGAAAAAGCATTTCTCTCATTTATTAAGAATCCTGTTTTGAGCCTGGCTACCAAGGAAAGCAGCTCTGTACGTAACATGGTACATTGCAGTGTGTTTTTTCCTCTTTTCTGCCTTGCATGTGTGGTGTGGTTTTTTTTTCATTCAAGGGCCAGGTCATTGCTTCTGAACCTCTCTCTCAAGAACTGACACTTAAAGTGCAAATGAAGCTAATGACAAGAGACAATATTTTAATGTTAATTAGATATTTCATGTGTCTTAGTTCATCAGAGCAATATTGCTCTTTTATGTATTACATGAAAGCAGAGCTTTAGCTTGGAGGAAAACAGGGAACACAGTCGGTCATAGAAGTAGTGTTCTCATTTTTGTAATTATTAAAATTATTGTTACATTTAGGAAACCCAAGAAACTTGGAAAGGAAGATACTTAATAATAATAATGGAGGTACTGCACTATAGGAGCCCTGGCAAAGGCTTTACATCTTTCTTTTTCCTTCTACATCAGCTGGCATTGTAAAAGCTGTAGTCTCCCAAGCTCTTGCTAGGAGAACAGACTTGGCTTTTCTGAAGATTTGCATTGATATATAATGCAGATACTAGGTCTTTCTTTACCTGGATTCCACCCTCCTTCCTTTCCTATGACTTATAATCTTTTTAATAGTTATGTTAAAACAACGACGTGAGCTGCTAACTCTGTACATCCCAGTGAAATGGCCTAATGATGATGTTCACCAGAACTAGGTACATAATGTACAATATTTTCTGTGAATGTTTGCATTCCCTGTGGCCTGGTTTCTGCTCCTTTTGCGTTCTTTCACTGGCTATTTGAGAAGTTGCATTTCACTGCCAGGAAGTATTTATACAAAGCAAATTTCAAAGTTGTGCACATATTTGAAGAAAATGAAATTTAAGGCCCTGTCACAGCAATGAGCTCCTTCCAGAGAGACCTCGTGCGTGGACCCTGAATGCAGAAAACGCCTGGAGAAGGTCACTGCATCGGCGGGATCTGCATTCATCCCCCCTCCTTGATGTCCTGGCTGCGGACACTTGCTAATGCAGTCATTTTAAGGTGGGGTTTTGAGAGGTAAAAAATCCCCCCAAATCCTGTTATGATTTCCTGACCATTTGTGTTTCAGCTGGACTTGCTTTTGAGATCGCTCTGGGCAGAATAAATACATTAAAAATAATATTTGTAAGGAACAACAGGGAATGTCAAAGTAAACTTACATGTATTCTGGAATAAGAAATATTTTTTATTTAGCAGTTGGTGTGGGTGCCCACACCTAACAAGAACAGCAGTGTAAAAACGTAGTTAAGCCTTCTATTTTTGTCCACAGCTAGTATTTAAAAAAAAAAAAAAAAAGGAAAAGTGTTAGGTCTGTGGTTTCTTTACATATTGTAGAGAGCAAAGACACAACAGACTGAATTCATTGAATAAAGTAGTATTGCAGATGATTTCCTTGGCTTGGAACATCCTTGCTACTTTCATTTTCACAGTGTTTAATTACACTTTTTTTTCAACATCATGTTTCCTGGAGGACAATCAAATTTACGGCTAAGACTTTCATGTAAAACACTGAAGTTTAGGTGGGGAGGTTTCTTAATGATGCTGACTCAAAAATAGGACTAATATCAGCGCTGAATATTTCACCTAAATGAGAGTGGCAGTGATGAAGTGAGGAGTGCGGGGTCGCAAGGGCTGTTTGCAGAGCACGCTGAATTCCAAGAGGTTCGGGTTCCCGGCTGACTGGGAAGCTCGGCTGGGGAGCTCCCACCGGCCAGGGCTTGAGGCGGGTTTGACACTTCAAGTGACGAGAAGCTGGGGGGTGAAAAAGCAGCACGTAATCAGCCCGTCCTGGCTGGGGATCAATGGCAGCACCAGCATTAGCTCCCGAGCACCCTGGGTCTCATGCTTTCCCATCTCTCGATGTATATTAGCATTGGAGATGACATGCCAAAAGGATGCCAGAAGGAGGATTTATTTTTTAATAAGGGGGTGAAATAATTTCATAACCCAATATTAAAAACATGCGCACATAAGATAGACACATGTACTCACACACCCAAGCAACAGCAACCTTGGTCCTGTAACTGTTTGCTTACATAAAGGAATAAAACTTGGGTGTTTGGAGTTCATTAATATACATTAACAATTGTAAATGTTCTGCCTGAATAAAAGCTGTTTGCTTTACTACTTCAGGGTTTCTGCCCTTTTGGGACATACAATGGGCAAATCAAATACACTGATAGAGGGCTATAAGTGCTGTAAGTTATATTTAACTAAAATAAACAGGCAGATACAGACACTTCTGCTCTGCTATAAAAAGACCGCATATGCTCAATGCAGGTTTTCTTAAGGTAAGGGATAGAGCTTAGGAAGCTCTAAGGCAGCTAGATTTGCCCATATGGGAAGGCGGTCTTTCACTGATGATTTTGCAGACAGAAATTGCCCATCTGCACTGTTTGCAGGTGTTTTGAATGATTATATTATTAGCTCTGTCTGTTCAACTTTGCTTTTTTATGGTGGCTTTAGTATTGCAGTAAATAAAAAAAAGAAATATATAAGCAGCCATCTGGTTCCCAATTTTTGACTAGCGCTCTTTGTCAAGAAAGAAAAAAGAATTCTCAGATATTATTTCCTAGTTCTGAAACAGTGGCAAATGAGGAGAACAAATCCCCAAAATCTTACCTGAATATAAAATGGAGACATAATTTTCTGCTTTTTATTTAACTTGCTCTGATTAATCCATTTAAAAGCAATTGTCTCTGTTCTATTCTCATTTACGCCTCTGTGAAGTCAGCAGAGTAGTTCTGGACTTACACCACCCTTTTAGGAGCAGAATCTCCTCCTGCTGAAATTGGGGGGGGGGGGGGGTGGAATTAAAGTGAAAGCAATCATTGTGAAACCATTTTCTATTTTTCTAAATGGGCAACAAAGACAGCTGGGAAGTGGTCCTTTCCTGCTGGATTTCACAGGGAGGATTCACATTTCTCACAGATATTTTTGCAAAGCAATGATGAAACTTTGCAAGACCTTTAGAAATAAAGAACAAGCTATTTGCTATCTCAGCAGTAAGTTCCCAATTTTTAGACTGCATTTAGGTTTCTCCGAGCATAATATTTGATTATTGGCAATATGTTTCCAGTTAAATATTTCATATGGTGCATAAAGGCCTCTTCTACTCTCGAGCATTCTGTAAGTATTAATGAAAGCAGTGAATTTGTAGATTTATCTGGTGCCTGAATACCTTTTGCTGCAAATTGTTTCAGAGCTGGAGTGCAGCTTCACACAATCATTTAATGTTGCCTCTATATTAATGAAATCGGAATTATGAATCTAAATGTAGGTAGATTGTCAGCAAATCTTCTTTGGAGAGATGGTGCCAGGCCTCTCAGATCTGACCCAAATCCAAATCTTCTCCAAGTTCAAACAAAGCATGTGGACTTCCTTCTCTGCTTTAAATGCAAGGCTTCATTGATTTCAGTGAAGCTCTGCACAGACCCCAGGGGACTTCCAGCAGGACCTGAATACACTGCAGCGGATTAGAGGTGTGAGAAGGTTGGGCCACGCTCTGCTGGTGTTTGCCTTGGTGCTGTTCTTTCATGAGCAGTAGTGCCGCGTGTGGGACTCGTGTAGGAGTGGGAAAGGTATGCGTTGGCCAAAAGGCCAGCTGAAAGGGTTTTAGCACTAGTATTTGCAGAACGAAATAAAATACGCAGCTATAATCTGACACTTGCATTCCCCAAGATTTAAAGACATCTGAGGCAAGTACTTAACCTACAATTTGGAGATTGCATTTATGTGCCTGCTCTTTGGTCTGCTTCTGCCTGAGGCTGAAGGCCCTTTGGAACGGCGGCAGCCTGATTCCAAGCGTTATTCTCACTGGAGCTGTTCTGGAGACACCTCAAACCCATGCTGCATGAGAAGCAAGCAGGAGAGGTGTGCAGGTCGTGGGTAAAGGTGAACTTGGCAACGGTGATGTGCAACATGGAATCACTGGATCTGCTTGCTGGTCATGTGCACAGTCAGGTTGGTCTCTGCTGGTGCGTCAAATACAGCACAAGTACTGTAGGTTCAATCGAGTCCAAAGACAGCCGTGTGCTTCTCTGACATCCCAGCGGAAGAACATGCACGGTCCAAGCCGCCCTGGCATGGTGCGAGGGCCTCATGCAGCTGCTGTTTATGGAAATGGACAATCGTAACAGGAATTTGGCAGAATAATGTTGGGTTTAAGGTTGCTTAACTTCATGAAACTCTCTTAAATATGTCTATCCCTAATCTTGCCTTGCTAGTTTAGAAAGGACCTCAGTTCTTCAAATCTTTTTGCCCTGTCCAGATGACTGGCTCTAACCTACTCGTCCTTTCCCAGTCTGGGCAAAATATACACATCGTGTTAGTGGGGCTTGGACATAGCGCATGGCAGGTAATTGCTTGGGGTTTGGTTACTGGAGATTTTATGTGTATCCTCTGCATTCCTGCTTGCTTTCTATCAGTCCAGCTACTGAAGTAAAACAACACACGCATATAGTTCATTTATCTTCTATGCATATAGGCCATTAATATTCTAGTAATCTGATCATTGTACCCTCAAATTAATAGACTTCAGCATTTCTAAAAAGATTATACGCTTTTGCATCAGCCATGTGAATAATGGTAACACAGATACTAACTCTTCCTCACGCTGGGTACACAGGTAACGTAAGTATGGCTAGAATCTCACTTTAATCCTTAAGAGGTCACTTAATTCCCTAGGTACCATTGCTAAGGCTGAGAAATCATGTTTTTCAGCAGACATTGCAAGCCATACACCGTTACAAGGCTGTAGCAGCTGAATGGTGATATCAGAAATGGGGAAGGTAAACAACTCTGGGCAAACTGTGCTCTGTTATGGGAACTCCTCAGTGAGCTAAGAAAAGAAAATGCTTAAAGAAAACATCCAGCTCTTCATGTTACCGTGATATGTGTTTGTGGGAAGACAACCCTAAGCAAAAAAAACCCCCAACAAAACCAAAGAACTCCTTTGGTTTGTTCTTAGTATTCGGCAGACTATAGCCATGTCCAGGAAGGCCATCTGGATACCTTCATTAAAGCAAGGTTTTATTTCGTGTAGTAAGGTCAACTCTCATGGAAATGGACCTCACTGAACAAAGCCAAGAGAGGTTCAACAGCTTTCATTTGTGCTTCCAGTTTAATACTATGAGACATAGCAACCAGGCAGGTTTCCATCATGCATTCCTGCACCGTGCAGTCTGCAGAAGAGAGCCTGGTCCCAAAACCTGCAAGGGTCGGGATCATACTGGTGTGGCTCTACTTTTTCGAATTTCAGTGCTATTTGGCAGTTCCTGCTCTACTAGATTTGCCTCTGGCATATCAACACAACAGAGCACAGGGCACAGACACCCAACAGTGAGGAACGGATCTGGACATCAAGTCACCTCTTTTGTGTTACTCTCTGCCAGCTATGACTTGGGTATGTTGCTCATTTTCTCATCTATAAAATAGGTATACCTACACCTCCCAGACTCTCTGAAACTTATTCTAAGATTGGTGACGAAGTCTAGAAAAGCACTATTATTTTATTATTCATTGGCACATTTGGGTAATGTTTTGAATTGCTCTGGGATTATCCAAGGCAAAATGTAGTCTGTGGCTGCAGATCCACGAGGGATAGTCGTGAGATATGGATTTCTGTCCTCTGGATCCTGAGGTTGGGTGTGCTTCTGTTGCAGATTTTCTCTCACTGTTTCCATATCCTAGTTGATCAGTACAAAATGACTAAAACCTGAGAGATGGATTTATTTTTTAACTAATGCAAATAATCATGTTGGTTATAATTGTTATTAGGGCTCCTTTGGGAATCTGTTGTTACAAGCACTCAACCCTTTTGTCTCTCCTCTGGGTCTCCAGGCTATGTTGCAATTTATAAAGATACCAGACCTTAGGCTAAATCAATGTCCTTAGGGTTATGAGATGTTGCTAAATATCAAAACAAAATCCCAGTGTTCCAGTTCTTTAACTTCACTATGTTTAATTAGCCATTCCAATTAACCTTCCCTTTGTGTTCCCTCATGTTTAAAGGGTTATATTAAAAGTACTGTAGAATTAAAGCCATTTAAAATATGCTGAGTATATTTCAAGGCATTCAGAAAGCCTCTCACATGAAGCTGTCCTCATTTCAGTTTCGTTAATGACTGGTCACTGGGGGCATATTTTCAAACCTCTGCACCTAGGTTGCAAAAATTGTAACGATATACCTACATGTGCATCCAGGTCACAGCATGTTCAAATGGGAAATCACTTCTGCAGATCTCCTCCCGCTTTGCTCTATATGCCTGTGGACGCAAAGGACATATAAGTGAAGGCATATGCATTCTTGCTCTGAGAATTTAGACATCGCCAAGCATTTAGACAATGCTTTCTTGCTCAGAGGCTGGACAGCAAGACAAACACCAAACCAGTATTGCTGAGTTTTAGTTTCTGAGGTACTCCAGATAATTCCCAAACTTAGAAAAAAAATGCAGCGTGAGGAACAAGGGAAAACCATGGGGAAACACTAAGCTTCTCATCCCAACTAGTTCATAAGATACGATTCGTGCATTCTTATAGACAGATGAATAGTACCGAGGAAAAACCTGTTTGAACAGTAAGTTGCAAGAACAATAAATCAGCAGCGCTTTCCCTGGCCTATCCCCCCCCTGCACTCCTCGTGCCAGGGACAGGCAATGTCAGGGTCTGCTCGGGATGGTGTGATGGGACGGTCTCCAAAACTGTTTCTGTAGTCTTTATGAACCTATGCATCTGTAAATGTATGCTGATAGCACTCTGTGAGGTAGGAGAATACTATTATGCCCATTTTATTATGCCCAAGGGTGACTACGTTTTTGAGATTTATGTTATATTAGGCAGCTTTTCACTTATTATTCTCTGTGCTTAACTCTCTGGATGCATTTTATAAGCCATCAGGATTTAACTCATGGCTATGGATTTTGTTATGGGAGAGCAGGTACCTAAAAGATCCCTGAGTTGCCCAGTGTCATTCTGGGTGTCTGTGGCAGAGCTAAGAATGGGCACCAGTCTATACATTTAATACCTGACTCTTCTCTATGTAACTTTCTCCAGCAGTGGTACTGAAAGATCATTTTAATTCAGAGTTGTTTGCTGGAGGATATGAATTTCTCAGGGGTTAAATATGATGACAAAACAGCATTTATTTTTCTGTTTTCTATATTTGGAAGGAGCTGAGATAGATAATTCTAAAACCAGGCTACAGTGTTATTTTAGTTAAATTTGTTCCATCGGGGAGCCTGTCTTCAGACCTTCCTTTGCTCTTTATAAAGGATAGGGAGGAAAAACAAGAGAGATGTTTATTTTATTGAAGCTGTGATATTAGAGGCTTTCACTTAAGAAATCTGTTGGAGTCTGTCTTTGTTTTCTAAGACAAGGTCAGTTAAAAATATATCATGTTTTGTGTTAAATAGTTTGATGGCATAAATTCAATAAAGACATTGTCTGATGTCCTCACTTTATGAGTCGTATGAGTTACAAAGGACACTAAGAAAAGCAAAGATCCATTTCCCTTTCCTTCTCCCTCTCCTCTGCTTTTCATTGGCAACAGTAAAGTTCAACTGCAAGGCATGTGATTGTAATATAATCAAATAACCTGCTGGTGTCTCATAAAGAAGTACTGGTTGTTTAAACGACTATTCATAACAGACTTAGATGTTTCATAGCTGGTGATGGTTTAAGAATCAGATAATATCAAATCAGTTAGAGTATAAGTAATGCCAACGGCATTACTGGTGACTGACTAGTTGGGGGAGACGAAAACAACGAATATATTTAGGATTTTTATCAACCCTGCTGAGGAATCTCAATGGGAGCAGCTATATAGGCATGTGATAAGCATCACAGAAACTAGAGATACTGAAAGCTGAAGAATATCGGACGTTTAGTACGCCTAGCTCCATTTTTACACCAGCCAGTCTCTAGTAAAATAGATTATACAGAAAAGAGGGACGGGTAAATATAAATCATTCTCTAACAGTTCTTCAGGGTCCATTGTTGGGAAATACTCGCTAACAGTATGATCAGTTTATTTTGTATATTGACTTTGAAGGCAGTGCAGGGAAAGAGCGAGCTCTGACTCTGCCTGTGTGCTGAACCTCTACCAGTCCCCCGGCAGGGCAGACCCAACCTCGTGCCTTTTGCACAGCCCTTCCTTACGGGTGTTTCCAAGCAGGCGCCGCTGCTTAAGCTTGCTCCAGAAGTAACTCTTTCGTAGCGAGACATTCCTACGGTAGCAAAGCTCTGCAGGGAAGCTCGTGTTAGGGGAACAAAAGCGCTCTATGAGAACTTGGATATAGAGAAGTATTTTTAAGACTCATTTATTAGCTACTGTACTGCTGACCTCCTGTTGAGCTAACCTGAAGCTCGACGGGGACAGTGTTTATGAACCTGGTACTTAAAAGCACAAATTTTGGGAAAGGAAAAAAAAAAGTGTACGTATCACTGATCTTTGAAGATGCATCGTTTTGTCTTATCAGCAAAGGTGCAGTCAAAAATCAGACAGTTGCCACTGAGAGTGAGAAATAAAACAACAACAACAACAACAAAAAAAATCCCTCCCTTTGCTTCAGGCTTTTGGATGCACTGGATTAAGTTCATTGCTAATTAGACACAATTGTGAAGCACAATTATTTATGAACCTTCAATGGGCCGAATTCATGAAAGGAATAACGAGTATATATTTTCCTTTTGTAGAATTTTAATGAAGAAATGGCATTACTATTCATTATTTATCCACTTTCAAATTGTAATGAATAGTTCTACTGGCAAACACCAAATTTCTGTATTTACAGAAAGGCAGAACATGTGTAGATAATAACACAGTTCAGTATGTATGAAATTCAGTATTTCTATAAATATAGAAATAAAGAAATTATCACCAGGACTATTCATTAAATTTTGAAAGTAGTAAATAATAAATAGGAATAACATTTATTCATTAAAATCCTCCAAACAGAAAATATCAAGTCTTTCTTTCTTAAATAAATCCAGTGTAATATTTCTCCAAGTAAGCTGGCTTTTATGATTATGTTGATTTTTTTTTCCTTTTGACATTGTTTCATATGCAGCCTTTATTCTAAATGCATTTTAAATAACATTAACCCATGTGTTTTCATTAATAGTTGAAATAATACATGTTGCTGTGAAACAAAGATGATTTAGAGAGCCTGTCTCCCCTGGCTGAATTAACTCTTTTTAGCACCATTCTGACTGTGGATGTCAGGGCCCTAAAGAAAAGATGTTTATGCCCCCCTCACCACATGGTACCACACGGGCATTCACACGTGGCCCAGGTGTGCGAAGATGAGGGTGCAAATGGGGCAGTTTGATCACTTAATCCTCAAACCAGCTCGATTCGAACTGCAGAGCCTGCAGCACCCAACCCCTACGTGGATTTTGCAGTCAGACGACTCCATGAGTGGAAACCAAGCCTGCTCACCACCACCACCACCAGCAGGACCTGGCTGGTCTGAAGTGCTCAGTAGCACAAGCAAGACTGCACAGCTCGCTTCTCATAGTTTTTAACCTAATAAGCCCCAATATATGAAAGAAAAGCCAAACAAATACTTTTCCATAATTTAGTTTAATGTAAATGGAAAGTGGGGCTGATGTATGTCCTCCCCGCGGTGTCACTCCCGCCCTCCAGCCGTTGCTCTCCCAGTTTCTCCTGCCAAGGCTTGCTGTCCTCTGTCCACAGGGCCACAATGTCAGAGCTGAAGGTTGAAGTCATAGAACCTAAGAAATTTCGTCCTTTAAAAATACACCAAAGGTTTAATTGTGTGTTTTATTAATTAATCTTCAGAAAGCTAAAACTTCAATACTATTTTAATTCCTTATACAGTAATTAAACTCTTTGAACTAGTAAAGATTGACTTTTTAAACGCCAGTGGAGTACAGGATATTAGAAAAAGCCTCACAGATGAATTAATTGTGAACTGTCAGGTAAAGAGAGATGCCACCTTTGATAGACAATACTTAATCTTTTGGCCCAGTTAAGCCAACCTTAGGGCCTGACCAGGCGGCTCAAGTTCCTTGCAGCTTGGGACATCTCACACTGCTGAACAACAATAGATATGTTAGTAAAAGTATATTCCCTACTTCTCTTCTGTATAGCTAAGAATCTGAGCCCCTGATAAATCTCACGAAGTTTAAGAGTAATACAAAAGAATTTAATCTGTTAGTCATGATTTCTTTTATTAATATCCTGCAGTTTGTTTTAGACCGTGAAGTGGAGAGAACACACAGTTTTCCGGTTAAAAGGAAGAAAATGTCTGGCTTTGGAAGCTGAAAACTACCGTCTTACCTGAGGCTTCTAGACACATGCATCGAAAGTTCACAGGACAGGTGGGTGGAAGGATGGCTGGGTGAACGAATCCATGGACAGTAAACAGACCACAAGCTATAGCAGGATTCATTGCCATTCTCAGCGACCCGTCAGATCAGTCACATCTTTCATATTTTCCTTTGCAATGTCAGTTTTACAAGGCACAAGACGCTTTGCAGGCTGCCCTCGATGGACTCTTCAGCATCCTGTTGCAAAGTGACATGTGAATGTGCTGGTTACCTGCAAAGGAACTAACAAGGTAATGTCTGAACAATAGTCTTCTGAAGGATCATTAAATCACGGTGAGTACCTTCATGTAATGGTTCACCGTTCATGTGGCAATGTAGTTTACTGGTATAGGTTGTCACCATTTAGATGTGGTAATTAGATGTTCATTTTTTTGAAGAAAAACATTCTTAACAAAATAAAAGCAAGCTAAAGTTCTACTCATGCTTTGCCTATATGCCATAAAATCTCAACCATTTTGATACTGCTTACATGCCATCAAAACTTCTGCTTTCTGATTAGGCAACGTTGCCTTTGGTGATCTGGCTCGTCAAAAAGTTACAGTGGCTGTAGTGCTCTTTTGTGATGGTTACGTGTCTTTAAAACCAACAGGTGAACTTCCAAGCCTTAGAGAAAAGACCTTGTAAAGAAAGGTGAAGGGATCCAGCTGACCCACAAGGGACCAGCTACCTGTACGGTGATGTTGCTTGCAAGGAATCAAGACCTGTTTACATGGCGAGGCGTCCCTTTGATTTAATTGCACTTTGACTGACATTTAGAGTTCAATACGCACATGCTTCTACATGAGTGTAGCTCATCCCAGTCTCTTCCAAGAATGATAGCAGAAAAAACCAGCCTGGAAAAATACAGAATTGTTCACAGGATGTTTCTTTTTTAATGTTGTATCTCTAGAACTCGGTTTATTTTGAAGGAAGAAAATTAGTAAGCAAATATATACTACTTTTACAGAATTTTCACTAGGCTTAAGCTTAGTGCTGGACGCCTTTGAGACACGAAGAGGCATCACCATTATTTTAAAGAAAACCCTTTCCCTTTTCAGGAGTTTTTGTCCTGTTATATATCGGGTCCAGTGTGTGTTGAAAACCTCTTCCGTAAAGCTGGAGGAGGAGTTGCCATTTGCCTGGAAACATGACGGAGCTGCCCGCAGTCAGGGGCACGGCGGCACCGCAGCCCTCTCCCGGGGAAACGCCGCGGTGCCCTCCACATCCAGCCGCAGAGCCAGTGCCGGCACTGCAGGCTCTTCTGCGATTGCGCCCAAACACTTTCTATTTTATTGCAAACACTGGATTATTGAATAGTTGTCCTGCTTCTGTGTGACACGGAGAGGAGAAGCTGAAGGCTGGGGGCGCTGGGCGGGAGGCTGCGTAGCTCGGCCCTTTCAGCAGCTCTTGCTCTTGAGCAGCTGGAGCCAGGACTTCTCGCTGGATGGAACTGGATCTGCCAAAAGTCCCCTTTGCATTTTACAAACAGCATTTCAAGGGTTTCCATGTGGTTCCCAATAGCCGAACCAGGGTTTATAACCCCCCAGTAATCTTGGCCTCCCTCCTCGAGGGTTCAGTTGCAGATGATGGCATGTGGTCCTTGCTACAGTCAGGTCAGCTTAAAAACATCTATTTGGCTTTGGTGTTTTGAGTCTTTCTGCAGCAAGCTGCTTTCCCTTGCTTTTCAAGTTTGCTTTCCTGTATGTAACATTTACATCATGAGCTAAAAACAATTTTACACATAATAAAGTTTAACTATTTGATATTTTTCATTTCAAAACTAAATAACAGACATTTAAGAGAATATTCTTTCTTTTAATGACACACATGATAGTATTTTTAAACACCAAATGACATCCACAGTAAATTGTTTGGTCTTTCTCTAGCTAATGCGCTATCAGTAAAGTTTGCCCATATTTATGATTTTTTTTTCTTAAGATGTTTTACTGCATTTGGTAGAACTAACATCTGCTTCTCCAGGGACTCTCCTATTTATGACAATTGGAGATGTTTTTGAAAACTATTTGAATTAAACTTAGTCTGCTCAGAAGTGTTTCCACAGGAGCTGACTGTACATATAGTTTTCACTGATGACATTTGACAGAGCTGTTAATCCCTCTTGACTCTGATGCATGATATCACATTACAGGAGCTGGAGCGATCCAGTGATATACGCACATGCAAAACAACATTTACCCATTAGTTACCATTTCTTCTGTTCAAAACCAGAATCTCTGAAACAAGCTGTTCCATCGACAGAGGAAGGAAGGAGGCGACGTTCCCTATTAATATTGCTCTTCACCCCTTGAGGTGACACTTTCACTCCCGCACGCTGGGAAATCCCCACTGCTGTGTCTGGCGTCCGGCAGCCGCTTGGCCACGGCGGAGGAGGATGCCCAGGTGCCTGACCAGTCCCCACGTGCACCAGCCAGTGCCGCCAGCCCCTTCACGCAGCGGCGACAGCGTCTCTCCCCACCTCCTCGTTCCATGCTGTACCGCAGACTCGTCTTCCAGGCTCTGCCAAGTTTTGCTTAAATTTCTACCTTCTCCCTGTTTGGAGGCTACGCAGATGGACAGCCAAGTCAGCCTGCTCTCTGGAGGAAGTCACACTTTAAAGGCTGGTCGGATCCTCGGGAGCCACGTGAGCTCTGGAGAGCGTGGCTCCAGGGCAGAGGATGCCCACGCAGCTGGTAGCAGTCCTGGTGCTTCTCCCCTGCCCCAGGGTGAGCGAGGCGCACTGCGAGGCAGGTAGGAAAGCTGTGAGCACGGCTGCCTTTCAGAAGTGAAATGCTCCTACGGCACCTTCTCCTGGCACCGGGCAGTGGTGACGTGACGGCAGGTCCCTCTGCGTCATGCTTTTCCAGCGCGGCCCCGCAAACAGCAGCCGCTTTTCTTCTACCGTTCAGCCGTAGAAACTTTGCCAAGACTTTTGTTTCAACCTTCCACAGAACGAAGTCCAAAAGGACTAATTGTGAAAAGAAAAACATTTTTGCCAACTGAGCCTCAATTATCACATCAGCAGCCATATTCTTGCGTATAAACTGTCTTTTTTTTAAAAAAACACTCCAAAGTGCAAGAATTCTTTTGGGATTGTTACTGATGAAATCTCTTCTTTTCTCTGAAGAGTGATGGTCCTTAGGGAATTACCATGAGTTGTAAGAAAAGCAAGGTGTTGTAATGTAATGTAACATTATGATTTAAATGTGATACTAATTATCATTCCTCTTAAGTGCTGAATCTGCAGTATCATTTTCTGCACACTCTTAAGAAACATAACACAAGAAAAAAAAAAGATCTCCAAAAGATAGAAGTGATGCTTCTGCATTAAAGTGATATCTTTGGACTTCATAAATTTGATCGCAACTATAATTCTAAATGTGACACTATTTATGTTGGAAATATAAAATAAATATTTTCAGTTCTTTTCAAATCACTAAATCAAAGTACTAAATGCAGTATTTGCAGTAGTCTTTCTGCTCGTATCTGACTCTTTGCTTTTGGGTCAGAATGAATAATGTACCAACATTAAAAATAAAAAAGGAAAAAAAAAGATTTTTTTTTCTTTTAATGAAGTAAAACTATTTAAAGTTGGATGACATGAATCAACATGGACAATAAGAGACTTCTTCAACTAAAGAAAGATGTATTGATTCCTGAATATGCAATGTCTTTGACTTTGTCTGGAAGGGCGTTTCCTTGGTCAAGAAGACCAGGTCCTTTCACTGATGACATGTTATCCCTTCTGCTCTTCCATAAGTCTAATTATTCTTACAATTAAAATAGATTGCACGATCTTTCATCTAAAACTTAATCTTTAAGAAAAAGAGAGTTTAAACCTTAATTTATGAACTCTGATCTTCTTAACCTTTCATTCGATTTGCTTCTGTGCCTTGATCTTGTAAACAGGCTGTTATACTTTCTGCGATTTTATTCGGTATGTGCTATTTCAAGACACTCTGAAAACTAAAGCTCACCTGCACAGCCAAAACTAAAAGTATTCTCTCTTCTGCATCCTTGTTTAGTGTTCTGAGTCCCATAATTTGCTTCAAACCTTAGAAAAAAATAAAATCATCAAACAATCAGTGTTAATAAATAGAAACTTTGTTGTCTTTTGCTAGTGGCTTCTCAAGACACAGCAATCCCTTTTTGTCCAGAGCACACAGCTATTCTCTCTTTTGCCTCCTCCCGAAGGAATTTGTGCTCTCCACTCCTGCTGCCGTTTCTTCAGACACGCTTTGTTTTCTTTGTCTCTGCTATTTCCATCAGCCCACTTGTCTTTATTTCCTTTTTCCCCTCACTGTCTTTATTCCTTTCCTCCTCCTCTAGACATCAGGACCTTAGCTTTTAAAAATCAGTCAAGCTGCTCTTTTTCCTCCCTAGTTTTTACCATCTTATTTGTTCATCTTGGTTTATGAATGCTCTGTCTGCCGTTCTTCAGTCCTTTTATTGCAGTCTCACTTCTTCCTTCACTTTCATTTTCCAGGATTCTACCTTGTTCTCTGTCTCAGATTTTATTATTGCCCTGGATTCCCCTCCCTCTGAAATGCCACACCTGCCTTTGGCTGCTGACGGGCACTTCTACTTTTATTCTCCTGCGTGTACTCAAGATAAGGGAAGCTCATGCAATTCAGATTTTTTTTTTTCCCCTTCTCATTGAACACATCCTACCCATGAATTTGCAGAAGAGGCCAGTTCCTTCCTCTGCAAGTCAGAGACCTGCAGCCTGCACGGAGTTTGGTGTTGCGAGGCATCACCACGTAATTTCCCATCGCTGTCCCAAGGCTTGCTGAGCTGTGTGCTCTCCTGAGCTCGGAGGACTGCTGGCACTGTCCTATCATCTGATGCTCAGTGGGCACCCTACATTAACTGCTATTTGCTACCTTTTTTGTACTTGTTTTTACTCCTTTGGAGTCTGGTTCCATTTGCTGGGAGAAAGTAAGTAGCAGTACTAGTGTCACCTGGGACTTTGCTGGAGGCTGTGGGATTTTGTGAAGGTCACAGAGTAGCAGCCCACAAGTATTGTCTATGGTGGGACAGGGAGCTGAGTGTCTCCAAAAGAAATTTAGGACTTTGCAAATATAGAAAATGTTCTAAATGGTACGATGGGATTTTGTCATTTCTCTGTTTACAAGGCTTGCTTTGTAGAACTTGTCTTTTAAACAAGGGAAAAGTAGAGAAGGGACAGGTTTTTGGTTTGATTTTTTTATATATTTAATTTTAAATAAATTCCACAAGGTAAGTACAAATAAAATCAGAGAATTGACTTCAGGACTTCAGGACTTTGCCTTCGCAAAGAAAAAAGGGAAATTTTTTTTTTTTTTTTTGCAAGAAGAAACAACCCATAGTCCAAACCACAGGTGCCTTCAATAATACAAGAGCTCTAGGGCAAGGCACCATCAAGGGCACAGCCAGGACAATTAGTCTGCTTTGACTGCGTGGTAACTGAATTCGCCATTAGTAGTTCAAACTTTGCTCTGCTCTCAGTCTTGCCCCACTATGAGAATAAACAGCCCGTGCTCCAACCTGTGCAGAGGGCTGGCAGGATGGAGACAAGTGCTGTGATTTCTCTCCGTGCATTGCAGTAAGGCCGGACTTCTGCAGGCTGTGTTAAAAATATTGGACTGAAAATAGAAAATCAAATATATATGCAGGAGACATAGCCATGTGGGATTGGAGAATTTTTCAACCTTTCATTCATTTACAGTATGTCGTGAAAGAAGTCATTAATTCAATGAAGAAGCATGTTTTTTCCCTCTGCTCACTATTTTCTTTCTTTGCTTTCTTTCTCACTTTAATTCTGTTATTTTCTTTTCATGGTTGCTAGTTGCAAATTCTTTCTTACCAAGCCCTAGGTACAAACCAAACCAACCTGCCCAAACAGGCCTGGTTTGGAGATCAACAATTACCTTTTATGAACCATCATTGCATTCGTATGCAGTAAATCTTATTTTCCTTTTATTTCCACTGGCTGCAATATGGCATTTTCACACAGTTTTGGCTGCACCAGTGAAAATCCAGGACAACCAGCTCACTAAAGAGCAACCTGACACACACGCCCATATAGACACATACACACATTTTTATACACATGCATGTATACGTGTATAACTTTTTATGGGAAGCAAAGCAGAACACCATCCATATTTCTTGTACAGAGGGAACAGAAGTTAATTTGTAGGTTGGTGAGAGAGAGCTTGTGACACTGCACTCCATTTCACATCAAGAGACATTAACTTGAAATTACTGTTTCCAAGGGAAACACTTATGACTCAAAGCATTAATTTGCATTAGCCCACGATAAGGCTAGCCTGTAAATTGAGTTATTGAAAATAACTCGCAACCATAGCACCAAGGAAGGAATTAACTAGGAATGTTTTCCTATAAACATAAGCTGATATTTTTTCCCAGGTAGTTAAAATACTAAAACTGTGCAAAATGTAATCAATTTAGTTTTCTAGTAAAGTAATTAGTTAACAAATTGTCACTATGGAAGTAATCCATTTGGATAAATTCAAGTTGGCTGGGGTTTATCTATCATCTCCTCACTTTTTAGTTTCATGTGAACAGCCTGTTAAAACCCATGGTTTGGGACAAGCTCTACATTTTTATCTTACAGCTGCGAGGACAATGGTCATTCTTTACAAATTTAGTTCAAGGCAATGTGATGTTCTACCCAATCTGGCAGAAAGATTTATAACTTAGCAACTGGGGGCTAAATTTCTGTGTTGTAAGCAAGTCTGGTCTCAGGCAAATTTCACCTTTTTTTGAACATCATAAAGATTATTTATAATATCTCCATGAAATACATTCTTTACCCTTCAGGTGCTCCTATGATAACTACTCGAAGCGAGTTAGCAATCGGCAGTATTAATAACCAAGATCTACACCAGAGAAATTATTACTGATTACCAGTTGCACATGTACCACCACTGTTTTAAATACCGGGTGAGCCGACGTTCCCCCGAGTAAATACAGTCAAGCAGGTCCCATTTTTACAATTCTCACTCAGGTTTCCATCCTCACTCAGCATCACAGCTTTGATACAAGAGTGGACATGCTGGCAAAATGTCTTTTCTTTATAAAAACTTATCTTTCTTTTCAGGAGCCACCCAGACTGGTGCCCCAGGGGGGAAATGCAGGCGCCCTGCCCCCACGAAGGCACGTCCCCTCCCTGCACATGCGGCTATGCGAAAGGCACAACCTACCCGATTGCCTTTTGGCCCTCTCCAATTTATTGACCCTTCCAATTCATTAGCTCCAAAATTACTGTGGAAGAGGTGAGAGGAGAACAGTGAGGACTGATTTTCCAGACTAAGTATCTTTAAATCCGGCTGCTTGCTCCTCGTATTGCATTACCATCTGCACCTATGCTTGTACTGTAGCAGCAATCCTTTTGTCTTCCTGCCTTTCTTTTTTTCTTCAAACTGAACAACCAACTTGGAAACCCAGCAGCACATAGTATGGTGGGGCAGTGAAGCACCTGTGGGTTTGTCCAAAAGGAATAGCTTGGAAGGAGACTGATACACCAGTATATGCAATTATTTCCTCTTCCCCACGGTAAGGTGGAGCCCGGGTAACTGCAGCACCTCCAGCTCTTTGGGCGGGAGAGGGTGACGCCAACCTGCTGAGCTCCCCAGCAGACGAAGGGTCGATGCATCCCTGAATTACAGGCACGGCTTTGCTGGATTACACACAGGATGTCTGGTTTTCTACTTGCACACCCATATGGCAAATACTATGATCTATATAAAAGGCATGTGACAATGTTACATGTGCAGGTGAAGAGCATTAATAAAGAAGCAGGCTTGAGTCTTGTCGTTTCCCCTCCGTACCGTGTATTTTTCACAGAGTGGAGCGTTGCTCCGCAGTGCCTTACCCCTGCCCCTCTTCCATCCCGTATTCTATCTGCCTGCCATGCCCGACAGGGCACCCTGCCGTGTATCTCTCAATTGCTTCTCATGAGTAAGGACATTATTTTTGATCCAAACTAATATGTAATTATCTATTTCAGAATGTTTTATTAGGAATTAGGACCCTTTTTATATTTTAACCAAACATATTCATTTCACAGCATGTTAAAAATCATTTTCTCTCTCCTAACTGTGTTTATCCTTTCTCTGTAATATTTCACAGCTGAAGTCCTTTTCTAAGAGAGCTTGAAAAATATTGTCTGGGTTTATTTTTTTTAAATTGAGCATATACGGACAAAATCTGTCCTCTCCTTTCGTGTCTTTAGCATTCTAAAATGTACCTGTGTTCAAATATTAAGAAATAAAACAAATATAAATTATGCATTTTCCAAGTTAATTTAAAATGCATTATGCACTGCTTTGTTCTCTGGAATTAGTATTATTAAGGGGACAGATCTGTATGGATTAATTTTGAGTCAGTTTATTCACTTCTTTGTAATTCAGTGGCAAGGATTTCTGTCCCCAGGCATCAAATTAAAATTTTTACTGTAAGTAACACATACACAATATGGACCTCTTTGTATTGTTTCTTTGTTTTTCTATCAGGCAGCGTATTTACATATTGTATTATTTCACAAAACCATCTCTTTCAAAGTAAACAAAACTTTTCCTCCCTCTTGAAAATTATTTTAATATCCCCATTGTCACTGTACCCAACTGGTACCTAGTTCTAGTTTCGAGGGTTTTTTTTTTCCCTTTCCACCAATAATCACATAATATTTAGCCATGTCTTCCCCGAGTTCTAACACAAACTGAATAACCATCCAACCTCTCTTTCCTTCCAAATATTTTTGGTGGTGCTTGAGCTGCTTCTTTATGATTATTTTTTTTTTAAACAAGCTATTCAATAATCATTTCACAATACTGTTTTATTGTAATAATTCTTTGCACTTACATGTTTTAAATCTTTATTTTTCCCTAAACTGAGCAAGAAAATAGAGTCTGCTTTCTTAATTAGTCTTCTTTAAACAAAATATCCTTTCATATGCACTAATAAAGACTAAGGATCATTTCTCTCTTGTTTAAATAACTGCTTGCTGTAGTATAAAATTGTAAGAGACATGATGCAGATCAAGATGCTGGCTTGAAGTGGAGAAGAGGAACAAGCAGTGCAATAATAAGCAGATTTTAATGATTTACTATAAATCAGCATTTTTGCCCTGTCAGTGAGATTGAAGAGGCAGACAGCTCCTCACATGTCTGCCTAGCAAATGTCTTCCTGATGAATCATGTGCTCTGAATCACTGATCACAACATTCAAACGGCACATCCAAATAATGAGGAAAACATATACACAGCATTCTTACGGCTAGTCTAAAACTGCAGGAATATGTGTTTTTAGTGGTGTGGTAGTTAAACCCCTACATTGATACTGTGTCTGTTCAGCAGAGGGTAATATAAGGTTAACTAGTGATGCCCTAGCTTTGCTTCCACTCGTTAAACTGACAGCGAAAATCTAATCTTTACTTTGCAGGAAAAAAAGAAGGCAAAAGTGGATAACAACGTATATTTTTAAATATTTTCCAACAGGGAACTGCATCAACTACTTATCAAGAGAAACATTATTTCCATTAATTAGAAACCTGCAAAGGCTAGTGTTTTATATACAGGGTAGTTCGGATGGCCGTTGTTAATAATATCTCAGCTGATCACGAAGACAATAGTGGTTATAAAATATTATGCATCGCATGCCGTAATCTACGCTGATTCTCCTCGCAATCCTGCCAATGCTTTCAGGTAACCAAACAGTTGTCATCGAAGTCTCCTGCAGCGGTGGGGTGTGACTGACTCAAGTCCTCCACAGCAACACTCACAGGTTTTTAAGGATGACTGAGACACGGTGAAGACTCTGTGGGGGCCAATGGGACGAGGTGCAGCCCCAAAAGCTCTGGGAGAATTAAGGAATGAACTGCAGAGCGGGGTCTAGCCTCAGCCTTCGCAGGCAACACTCCCAGGAGCAGTAGCGGGACTTAAAGGCGTTAGACAAAACTTCCCTGAGTAAATATGGGAGCTGACCCACCTCGCCCCCTTGGGTTCAAGGCGGCTGATAATTTTCCCAGGAGTAATAAGTGTGATAATTGTCGTCCTCACTTGCAGGGGATGCTCCGGTGAGGCTTTCACACCGCTGCAGTGGCGTGAGGGTCAGCTCAGGGGACCTCATCCTGCAGCTCGCTAACTTGGCTGTTTGTGGATAAAATGAGGACTTTGGCTTCCAGCTGTCTCTGTCCTTTAACCTTTTATTAACCCCATCGTTTATTCAGAAAATAGTTATGAAAGAAGTAATTTGGTATTAGTAAGAACCTTGGATTTAGAGAAGTTAAAAAAAAAAAAAAATTATTCCAAGTTTGGTTATGGTGATCTTTGAAAGATAGTTACTTGTCATTCTTTTTTTTGTAAACTGTAACTTTTGCATTTATTACTAATTTTCTGCACTGCTCTAAACGTACTATGCGCATTTAGTTTAAAATGTGCTAGTACCATTTACGCACTTGCAGTTCAACGCATCCTTATGCAGACTTAGTAAAAGGTTTTTCCTGGAGATCCTGCAGATGAGCTGGCACTAGAAATCCACTGATGGTTTTTCCTCCATGTCCCTGTATCCTGCTACCCATCTGATGCAGAATCACAATATGTGTTTTACAAGAAGCTGCTGTCCATTGTTTGAAGACGTGAAATTCAAAGTCCTCATCTTTTCTGGTTTGCACTCAAGGGAAAAAATAATAATGGGCTTTTAAAACAATAAAATGTCAATGTATTTTAAACATGATCATGTCAGGCTCAAAAATGTTTTTCAAAAGCATATCCATTAGTTTAATTTGAATAAGAACATACTTAATTTCATGGTCATTTGGTTAAAGCAGTTATTTTTATTAATGTGTTATTGAGCTAGAAGCTGAGGGCACTGGTCAGTTTGCTACTGTATAACTCACTCGCTTGGAGAATGAAGTCTTGCGGTACAAAGGGGAAAACTCGTCTGTGCTATTTTGGCATCGCAATGGTATATTTGATCTGTGTTCTTATTTTATTCAAAGTAAGGAGGGGAAAAAACAAAACGCTCAGACTGCTGATTTCTGCAGAAAAAATCTGCAAATGAACTGTTCTATTAGCACAAATGTACAAAAGTCTTTAGAACCTCTCTCTTCAAAAGCATAATTAGGTATTTATTTCAGACATACTAACATCTTTGCAGTAGCTAATAAGATGCAGCCCATTTGAATATTAATATAATAAATGATTAAATTAAACAGCAAGATTCAGACTCAGAAATAGCCTTTATAGGTCCCAGGGGGTCACTAAAACTGTATTCCATTTCTTCCTACAGTTAACATAGTACAAGGGACATGAATGCGTAAAGCAATATTTGTCTTATGAAACATGGAGTTTTATATTGTGCTATTCAGTTTTATTACTCCACAGTTTGAAGCTGAGGCCTGTGATGAAGTCACCATGCTGGGACCCAACAGCAACTCTTCCTGTTTCAGTGCTTTTTGGCATCAAAGTGACGCATCGTTGCTTTGGCAGAGGCAAATCTAGTGGCAGGCAACATATAAATAGGTTAACGATGTTGGCATGTGATAAACTAATAACAACACATGCAGAAAAAGTTGTTGTAAAGTAAAGGGCTGAGGAATTTTTCATCTGTACATTATTATGTATTTATTATTAATAATATGTACCCAATAATGTGCAGAATTAATATCAACGGCACAAGGATGATAGGTTGGGCTTATTTTTCCCCCCTGTACACCAGATAAAAGAAAAATAGGCAAAGCAGGCAATTATAATTGGCCATTATTCCAATAAAGGTGTTTCCCTTCTCAAATTAGTCCACGAAAACTGCACACTATCCAAATCCCAGGAACCTGAGAGGTGTTAATAAACATCTGGTCATGGTTTTTGCTTAATTAGCAATCCTTAGTTTGGACTGAAGTCTGTTTATGTAAAACAAAACACACGTACACACGCACGCGTGCGTGCACACACACACACACACTCTCTCTCTCTCTGTGTCTCTCTCCCCGCTCCCCCCCCCCAACAATACCAAAAAAAAGAGGGTTTTGTTTTGTGAGCTGCAGCCCTTCAGCAGTCCAAACCAGCTTCTTGTAAGTGCTCGGTGGGAGAATTGGATTTTTAAGTCTTATCATTTGTCAACACAGCAGAATAAAATGAAAGCTATTTGGATTTGTCTATTTCTGTTCATTTTACCAGACTAATGTCACCTCAATCAGACCTACGAAATCCCCGTATTTTATTGGAAACAAAATTACCATTTTTAAATGCAAAAAGAAATTGCATACTTACTACAGGTTACTGAAAAAATGCCATTTTATTATTCTTAGCATCCAAAATCTTACAGCACCATCTCTCTAAGGAGCAGCATTGGCAGGGAGGTAATGGATAAACATGCAACTGGGCTTGCAAGACTATACCGTCTAAATTAGATAAAAGAAAAGTAGGAAGAAAACTCCAAGATAAGTGGTACAAAGTAAATCAAAACAAATCATCTTACCAAACTTTATTCGCATCTGATACCATTTTTAGAAATTAAGGTCAGTTTTGTGGAACTAATAGGGAGTTACACCTATATATCTTGGGCACCATGACAATGCTTGAGAGGAAGATTTATACACTATGGTTGCAGATGCAGAAGAAAGATATGAGAGATCAAATGGAAGTGCATGATAACAAATGAAAAATGGTCCCCACAGCCCATAAATTAATTGAGAAAAGAAGGTTGTCATTATTTGAACATGCTTTAAAATAAGGTATGGGGTCCAGATGGCAGAGAATAGATAGGCCAACAAAGTTTGAGTAATTGATGACTTAAAAATAAAACAAGATCTTAAAGAAATGAATCACATTGGGAGAGTTAGAGGAGGAATATTAGATGAAAAAGCACAAAAACTCCTCCAAACTTCAGAGCAAAAATCAAAGTATAGGAAAACAGACACATTTTTTCGTGAAGGATCTAAATAAATGTAAGTAATAAATATTTCAGGCAGCAATTGTATCCCCATTAAGGACACTTTTCTATTGTCATTTCATTAACCTATTCAGCTTTGTTTTCAGAATTTTATTTCTTTTTTTGTGGTCTAAGTTGGTTTTTTTAGGAATGAACTGAAAGAAATTAGCAAAGCCAGTGCTATAAAAATCACAATTACCATTTCTGCTCCCATCACCGTTAGCTCATAAGGTCACTGCAAGGAGCCCTTTGGTAAACAGTGACATGCTTTCCAGAGCTTATTGTCTGCATTTACAGTATCCGATTTCCAGCAGCACAGCTTAGTGTGCTGGTTAAACCCAAACCCTTGCATGCCTCATTTTCAGGTTCGCAGGGGCAGGGAGGAAGTGACAACACACACAGGTTTTATTCCGTCTTTTTTTCCCCTTGTTTTTCTTCCCCTTGCTCTATTCTTATTCCTCGGTCCCACGCTGAAGGGGTGGGAGCGCATCCCTTTAAACAGTACTTCAGTATCATGCAATGCCAGGTAATAAATACATAAACTAGGTATAATTTTATTGTTTTTGCCTTCGAAATTTCACCCATCTATCCATAGAGGAGATGAAAACATCTGCATGGGGGAGGGTGAGTGTGTCTGCAAGGGGCGTGTATGTGTGTGCGTGTGTGTTCACATATGTATCTGCGCTCTGTGTGTGTGTGTGTGCACGCGCGTATGCATGTGTGCATTTTCCATATTTATCACTTTTCAGTACATTAGAGCATTTAGTACTTTGGAAGGCACTCATCCAAACAGAGCTCCATGTAAATGCACTGTGTACAAGCCAAGAAAGAACGGCTCCAGGCTGATAGAAACCTCAGAAGTATGTTAAATCATGGTACTCAACTGTTCCTCATTAGAACACTCCTCATTTCTTTTTTTTTTTTTCCTTCCACTTAAAAAAAAAATAATTTTTCCTCAAAGCCACTTACTTCAGTGCTGCACTCTAGGAGCATATTATGAATATTCAGATTGAAAATAGAGCACCATCTAATAACGTGGAACACAAAGGAGCCCTGAAATTTATTCAGCCTCTTATTTACATTGTTATGAGAGATATTGCATTATCAAACAATGGCTCCATTCCACACTGTATCCGTTACCCCTCACATTGGGCTCCTTGGGAACTTGTTATTGATGATAAAAATGCATCTAATGAGAGACTGCAGACTCACTAAATGTATAGGTAAGCTATATTGCCTATAAGAAAGATAGCCCTAAAGGAAAAAAACATCAAAGCCCGAGAGCTGATTTGTTCAGAAGTGCAACTGAGATGGGAAGAAACGCAAACTTGGGGACCTTCCCATCATCGCACACAATGATGTCATTAAGGTACATTAATCTCAAAAAAGATATATACAGGAAAACTAAAACGTGACCCTCGGTGCGGAAGGCAAGCAAAAAGGCTTGAAAATATTCAGAAGGCAGAAATATACAGGCAACAAACATTTCAAGGGAAAGATAGTTGCCAGCAGGATTGATTTGAATACTCAAACCGGTGATTTATTTTTCATGCTTCTCATAAAAAGAAGAGATCCTTTTTTTCCCCTCCGCTCCCCCGCGCTCTCACTCGCTCGCTCGTTCCCAGGCGGTAGGAAGGATGGGCTGAGAGTCGCGCGCCCATTGAGCAATGGCTGCCCTTTCGCAGACACCACAAATGAATGCAGGATGCTGGATAGACCAATTCAAACGCTTTACCAGGAGTATATCAAAAAATGGGATAATCCACGTTCTTTGCATTTGTAACGGAAGAAAGGGAAAAAGGACAATTTCATTAAAAGTCCAGCCTCTGTAAAGAGAATGTTAAATAGTTTCATACCCGAACCCCAAACTGCTTTGAATGCAAGTCCTGCTTTGCCCTTAACTGAAATGAAATTTCGCAAATCCGGCTGTACACAGAGCAAGAAAATGAAAGACAAAATATTTACTCGTGGACTCAATTGTCCCCTTTTTAAAAGAGAGGGGGTTAACTATTGATTTTTTAACAATATAAATTTAGCATATTTCACATGATCCATTACATTCCTTAGAACCATTAAGATGCAGTTTACATGATTTATTCAGAATAAGGTCCACTTTTAGCTATATTTAAGTCTCCTATTTGTTATTTAACATGTGTTTAATGTTTTCTGTCCCTGCTGTGCACAGCTGCAAGCTGCTATTTTTTGGCAATTTTTGTGACTGTGAAGTGATTTGTGTCTTTGAATCTCACCTTTCTATTCTACGGCCTGCTGTTTTGATTTTTTTCTAAACTTGAAGAAATAAGTGGCACCGTGTTATGACCTTTACTTCACTTCATGGAAGTAAACAAGAAGTCTAAAAGGACCATAAAAAAATCATGGCAGGTATCCTTATGGGGTAGATACAAAGACACATATGTAATTGATTTAGCATTTTGTGACACTGTAATTCAAAGCAGTTTAAGAAAACCCCTCTAAAAATCCAGTAATGACATAGCAACTACTAACTGAGTGCTGGCAAACACTTCACTCGCCACTCATAGTCTAGGCATATAAATCCTCCATGGCAGAGAATCTTCCACATTGTACAGCTTCATTAAGATTGTTTCAGCTGATCACAATTAGAAGAAATCTGACCAGAAAAGAATTTATTATTGCACAGTAGATTTAAAATATCCTATTTATTTTTACAGTCATAAAGCAAACGGAGCATGATGTTGAAGTGCGACAGATAGATAAAAACGATCGCGGGGAATTTTGTAGCAAAAGAATGGGCACGGCGAAAGGATCCTGGTGTTTCAATTGGCTTCCTGGATACAAAACTTTTGAAAAACAGTAATAATGAATGACGGCAAAGCATGACAGCTCCAGCACTGTAATTGTCTTTTTTTTTTTTTTTTTTTTCTTTTTTTGGTATTAAATGGGACTTTCCAAAACATGGCTATGAGCAGTTGTGAAAGTTTGCTGAAAGGCCCCGAGCTCACCTCCAGCCACAGTACCTCTGTGCCGTTGCTCCAAACCCCAGGCCCCGCAGACGGGACCCCTGTACCCACTAGAGCCGCTCCAGGACCCCCCGTGCCTGCCCGCCCTGCCGGAAGCCCATGCCCACCTGCGCGCGCCATATTGCACTTAGGCAGCCCCGGGCACGGTGCTGGACCCCGGCCCCAGCCAGCCCCGGCCCCCGGCAGACCCCAGCCCAGGCAGAGGCGATCCCTGCACCTTTGCCCACGGAGCAGAAGCAGCTGCTGATGGCGCGAGCCCCAGCGGCCATGCATCACGGCAACTGGAGGCGCCGCAAAAGGACTTAACCACCCAAAAGTCACCCGTACGTCCCAAACTCCTTCAGACCACTGAGGCACTCCTACAGACACGTAAATAGTGCTCCCTTGCCCACTTACGGCTTTGCATGCCGAGGTCGGCAGCCACACCGCCCTGCCTGCGCTCAGCCTGCAGCAGTCGGCGCAGCCTCCCCGGCATCCCACGCCTTTTCATCCGCTGTTTTTCCTTTGGCCACCTCTTGATTTCGAGGAAATGAATCAGTATCTCTCTCGCAAATTAGAATCTACGTATAATTCATGGGCAATGAATGTGCAATGTTCATATAATGATCTAAAAAGGCAGTTAGCAGTGCATAATGCATATGCTGGTACATATTCCTTTTTTATGTGGAGTAAAATGGGAGTACTTTGTGCTGTGCTGAAATCTCAGAGATGCGTGCCGGTGAGTCACTCTCTTTTTTTTGGAAGGATCATATTCCACATCACCAGTGAATATAAGGAAAGCGAAACACTGTAGGGTGTATTGGGGGTATTTGTTGTCGCTCTTTATGATATCTCTGGATAATTTCAGTGTCTATCAAACTGCTACTTTAATTGATAGGAAAGCATTTCCCCTTAACAATTTTAAGCAAATATAGTAGGTAAAAATGCCTGTGTCAATTTGAATACACTTACCTGTAAGTGGCAAACTTAGTAACTTCATTTATCTGATTTTAATGAAAATGGAAAATGCACTGCTATATGACTTAAAAAAAAAAAAAAGTAAAATATACTAGTTATTACTGTTTGATATATGTTCCCCATCCTTTTATAGGATCTATAAGAGAAAGCCATGTTGAAACAGTTTAATGCAATGCCTTTAACTTATCTAAACCACATTCAACTGACTGCACTGGGAAAATTGAATCTTTTCCTCACAATCTTAGTGACATGAAAAATATATAATACAGTAAATGATTAATGCAGTTATAAACTATACCTGAGATAAGATTTAAGTATTCATATTTCTATCATGTTAATACAACACGATAAACCCATGAAGCAAACTTGACCATAGCATTTGTTATTCTGTCCAGTGTTCAATTATTCTTTGTCCAAATACAATTTAGGAGCTTGCTGGAATACATTCTCCGGGTACGAAGCATTATGTGCTACAGTGAGATAATCAAAGCAGTGGTCAGCAACTGTAGACCTCGATTCGCTATTCGCAGAGCTGCAAAATAAAAGGGAGCCCAGAATATAACCACATGCAGGTTTTTTTATTTTGGTTGTCCAGCATATGTCATTTGCACGTGAAAGGATTATTTTTCCTTGCTTCTCTAACATTTCACTCAAAGCTTTACATTTTTAGGTAAACCGAAATTGACGTAATCACAGATGTGCTTAGCAACTACCAAAGCAATTTCAAACCACGTTGCTTTAATAACCAACCTCTTCCTCTAATTTATGCAGCAAGGGTCAAATTCCACCGGTGGGAAACACAGGCATACCACTCTGAATGATACCAAGAGAAAAAATGAGCCCACTGTGATGACCACTTTGATGCTTTGGTGGGCATTTTATTACAAGGATCTTGTGCCTCCATGTAAATAATAACCAATTGTACTGTGGACAGGCAGCGTGCCTAGCAGGGAAAGCACAAAGCTGGGAGATGGGATGGGAAATCTGTGGATCTGTCTCAGCCAGTGGATTTGCAGTGGGTTACTTCAACTTGCCCTTTTGCAAAATGAGTATAAAACTTCATTTTCAGAGGTGCATTTATACCCTTGAATGAAAGGTGAGATAATTTTGAAATTGGATCCGATAATAAATAAAGTGATGAAGGTATTTTAAAATCTTAGCCCAGCTTTGAGCAAGGGGTTGGAGTAGATGACATCCAGAGGTCCCGTCCAACCTAAATTATTGTATGATTCAATGACAGCAGCCTTTGGCAGCATTGGTTTTAAAATACCTGCCACTCCGAGCCCTTGTCCCACAACTCCAGCCACTAACTCACCATCCATGTACGTGGACAGCCCCGATGTCCTGTGGTGACCCACTTTGAGCAGCCAATGTGTAGACTGGAGTCTCCTCAGGGCCAGCTGAAAATTCCCTTGAGCTCTCTGAAAGGCTGGTGGTTTCCAAGCTGGACTCGATCATAAAAGCTGGAGGTTCCTTTAAGAGTTACTCAGAAAATAATTCTGAAGATGAGCAGGATTTAATAATGATTTTTTTTTTCTTTTGTCAAGGCTTTCATTGAAAAATTAAATTGCCAAGAGTTTTTCTGTTTTATTTGCCCCCCAACTCAGCTGTCAGCTGAAGAGCTTTTGATGAAAATATATTTTTGAAATGAGTATAGAAGCCAGCTGGGATGGCCAGGCAAGGCCCTTTGCTAAGCTAATCTGTCACTGACTGAGGTTTAGATGGGCAAACGTTCAGGATGATCTGAGGTTTGTCTAGCTTTCAGAACAGTAGGTGAGCTCAATAGCCATATTTTAAATAATGCTGCTCAACTACATCACATTGCAAATATACCCTGTAATCAAAAGGAAAAAAAAAAAAAAAAAAAAAAAAGAAAAATAAGCAAGGAGCTGACAGAATTAGAATAGAATAGAATAGAATAGAATAGAATAGAATAGAATAGAATAGAATAGAATAGAATAGAATAGAATAGAATAGAATAGAATACACCTCTCTGGATGGAGTTATTTTGTTTTCCCAAAAGGAGCCACAAGGTCTTCTTTAATTAAATAGGCCTTAAGAACACAAACAGCATCAAAAATGCTAAGCAGAAATGAAATACTTCCCACTACTTGTTTAAAATTTGAGTACACCATAATAATTCTTTATGGCCATGACACTAATTTTATGGGCTTGTTCACTTTCTATTTGATCAGAACTTCTGCATATAATAGTTACCAGCATTTCAAACAAGAAAACATATATGATCGCATATATGTCAGGATACTCACGGTTATAGTGGTAATACTAGTAACGGGACATTTTTACTTGAGAATAAAAAAGCAGACACAATTGGGCAACGCTAGCAGACAGACACCACTATTGCTCTGATAAAACGCAGTGCCATATGCAGCCCTTAAATTAGGTATTGACATAAGCGTTTGCCTCTATAGGCACTGATAGTAACTCCATTTGCATTTTTGTGTACATACTTTCATGTATATACGTAAATCTGACCTGCAATAAATCTTTAATTTCTTTCAAGCTTTCCTGATTTACTTTCATGCCTGTTGCAAAACTTCTAGAAACACAAATGCTTTCCTTTCATGAGCAAGATACATCAAGTGGCTTCCCTTTTGTAACACATTTACATTTCTCAGGTTTTCTAGCTTGGTTTGTGCTACTCTTAGTGATGCAAACTCTTGAATAGACTTAATGTCCTCGCAGCAATCTTACAACAATTTCAAAACATGCCTATGATAATCCTATTATCACACACGCTTGCAATGACAAAATGATCTCAGTGCAAGTCTGCAGTGACCCTCTGGAAGGCAATACCATTATAATGTGAGATTATACAGGTAAAATGAATTCAGTGAAAACACACACTGTGTTTGAATTTCAGTGTGCAGCCCTGTTGAAATGGTAAAATCAAGTTCACCTTTATGCTGCATTATGTTTATGTAAAATACAAGGATAAGATGGGAGGAGCTGTACTCAAAAAACCTGTAGCAAGAGTGGTGTAAAATACAAAGCGGTTCAAGTAGGTCCAGAATGAAAGTCCAACCAGTTTGCAGAAAAGACCTCAACAGATTTGTTCAAGTGTGATCAGTCTAGGAGGGGTGCAATGGTAATCCTGATATGCCAGAAGCTGCCCAGCAGGCCAAGTACCCATCCAGCGATGGAGCCCAACACCTCTGCTCTGCTACCCAGCCGTGTCACCTCACCACCTGTGGCCACCCAAGGCACCTTCCTCAGCATCTGTGAAAAGTCCTGATCCTAAGCCATTTTAAGCCTTCCACCAACACATTAATGATTACTGTTTATCATGCCTTCCAACACTCAAAAGGGCAATGCAAAATCAGCACTGAATTCATTAATTTATTAATTAAAAGAGAGGAGAGGAATACATTAGCAACCTCTGGAAATGGTCATACAGAAGTACAGTGTCCATAAAACACTTTGGCCCTCACCTTCTCCCACACGAGCAAACAGACCCAAAGATTGGGACCCCGTTCAGTGACTTTCATCAAGGATGCAGGGATCTTTCCTCAGGGAAACAGAAATGCTTCCCTACCCTAATTCAGATTTTTATCCAGCTTAACACTGTTATCATCACACCACCAACATACAGCAAATTAACAGGGGTACCCCGGCACTGCTGAGGCAAAAGGAGATTTTGCTGGGCTGGCTTGCAGCCTGAGGGCCGAGGTGAACCTCTGGGCTGGCAGCATAGCCTCGGCAGTGCCGGCGTCCCTGCAGAGCCACCTCAGCTTCAGGGGGCTCTTTGTCACGTGGGTAGGAAATACAAGTGCACGATGCAATATTTTGGCCAGTGACGGGTGGAATCAATTTCACCCAGCGTTAAATATGTAAAGTCAGGTATCTAGCCTGCACTAGTCACTAAGCTACATCTTTTTTTATAATCACTGGAGACTATAAATCCAATTCATTTGACCAATGCTAAGACTCTGTCTTAGCACAAACCACCCTGTTTCACTCCACCGACTTTAAAGGGTAAGTAGCTCAGACTTAATTGTCTAACTTTTAGACATCAAAGTCAGGAAAGATGAATATTATCTACCCAATATTCCATGGATGTCAAACTGAAATGAGAAAAAATAAGGAAAGACTAGTCAAACTATTTCCCCTTTTGATAATTAGGAACCGTAAGATGTTTACTTACAGAATATGCCTTTCAGAAATAACTTAAATAAATCTGTGAAGCTGTCAACTATTGCAGATGTTTTGTATCTACATCTGTAGGGATTTCATAACACTTATTAAAAACCTTCACACATCTAGCTTGGGAAAGCCCTTCTGGACGAAAAGGTGGTTTCCAGGGATAGTCTGTTCACTTCAAGCTTTTCTAATACTTTTTGGCTTGGAAAGTATGATTTTTGAACTTGAGCTGTCTATGTAGTCTTGAAGTAAAGAGAGGGAGAGTCCATAAACTTTAATGGTATGACTGAGAATGACCTGGCATCAGTGGTGTCATATCTGGGATGAGCCATTGCAAGTCCCCCACAATCTGTCTTGCAGGTAGCAGTTGTCTGAGAGACTCCAGGAGAGTTCTCTGTGTGTCACTAGCCCCCCTGAAGGGAAGATGAATTGGAGGTATTTAAGGAGAGCGGCTCGAGCCTTGACGGATTCAAGTTTGTAAAGAACAGGCCAAACAAAGTCCCAGTTCCTCACATCCCAATGATTTTCCCAGCCAACCAACCACAGCAGTAAGAGAAAATCAAGGAAAGCTTTCCTATGTTATTGCTTTTACAAGTGTCTCAAAGTGATTGACAGCGTTCATATTCTCATTATGGCATCTGCAGATAATGAGGTATCTAGGCACAGGAATATCCACTGCTTGAGCATGCCAGGAATATTATCACTGACGTTTGAGCAAAAACATTGCAATTCCACACAATACCTCTACATCTTAGAAACGTCAAAACACAGCCAGATGCTGGAGCCATGGCTGCTGAAATCACATGGGTTAGCTGGTATCTCTTGAAAGAATTATTATAGATGTAAGGTAGGTATTTAGACAGTCAGGATTGTGAGTTTTAATTCTGCAGATAAGAGCAGGCTACCCCCAGAATTTAAAGAATCTCTCCCCTTTCTCCTTTTGAAATCTTCATGATTTTCTATAAACAAGGCTCAAATACTGTTCAAATGCTATGAGGAAGAACTTTCTGAGTCAAGGAAGAAGTCTTCTGTTTCTAAGCTAAATGGCAGCTAAAACAAGTCGTTCCGAGGGAAGGCTGCAGATAACATGCAGTCCCAGACAGCTGAGATGGTCCTCGACTGATGGCTCAGGGCTAACTCTGCCACCGACCTACTGGAGTGTGACCTTTGGCATGTTATTTTGCCACAGCGATGCTCTCCTGCCACTGCTGCACATCATCTAGTTAGCTGTCAGCCTCCAAGCCAAGTGTCCTTCACCCGGAGTCTGAGATGGAAGGGAAGGACAGGCGGAGAGCTACTAACCAAACACAATGTGTGCCTGCCTGTGACTGAACTGCAGGAGGTGTCTACAGGTGTCAGCTTCTAAACACAATAAGGTGAAGAACAGTGTTTGAAATCTGGAAATTAGGCACAGAAGCTCCTTTAAAATTCTGTTCCTGGGAGGCGTGGAGGTCACGTCTAGGAAACACAGCGCTGCCAGCATCAACAGGCTGCTCCAGCATTGCCGGGCAGTGCTCTGCCTGCCAGGGACACCCACCGGGTCCCAAGCACAGGGGCACTGGATGAGCAAGCTGCTCTACCCTGCTTCAGTGAAAATGCTCTGAATACATAAGAGATTTACACCAAATATCAATGGAGCGATGCTGGAAATGCAAGTCTCCTTCCCTCCCTTCCGCCCTCCCTTCGCAGCTGAGCATAGAGATGGAGAGGGCACTGCCAACACCGACTCCTCCCTTACCCTTGAGTTGTGTGAGATGCTGATGCTGGGACATGTGCCTTAACCAACTACATCTTCCCCATTGCCACTGCATTTTTTTACGGCCTTGGCAGGATCCCCAGGCCTTTTTCTTGTCTTTGAACACAGGTCTGGCATAGGTGGCCTCAAGATAGGAAGCAAGCACTGAGCGTCCTCAGGAGGAACAGTTGTCCTTATCCTGAAAGAAAGCAAGCAGGCATTCGCACATATAACAGAAAGAAAGGATGTTTCTACACGTCTTTGTAGTGTCTTTGGACATTACAGCTGCTTTTTCCCCCCACCATGCTTCCGCTGTTTGACCATTGTCCCAGCTAAAGGCACAAAACATGTTAGGCACAAACTAATATTCTCAGTCCTGCTGCTGCAATACCCAACAGCCACAAAAAATGTTGTGCAAGTCCACAACAGCCTTGTAGTCATACAGCCTGCATGGGGACGCCTATGAGCAAACACAGGGAGATTTGCAGAAGGCCTTAATTCAAAACTAGACAGCGTACGCGTAGGGTCAATATACAGCATTCGTAGCCTTCCTTCTAAAGACATTGTGTCTCCAGCTGGATATCAAAAATTCAGTCAAATGCCCGGTAGAGATGAAGTGCTTAAAAAAATCACCGTGGCTAAAGAGAAGTTAGTAAAAGAGCTGAGACTGATCTCTATTCCTTAGCAGCACCTATAAGCTAAACTGCAGCAGGTGTACTGAAATGAAAATGTACACTGGTGCATTGGATTAGGATTTGTGCTCATTTAAAAGATTTCTTACAAAAAAGTCCATATTAATAACTCTAAACCTTTCATAGATAACAATCCAAAAGAATCTCACAGTAATAGGTTATTAAATCCACATAACATTGCACGCCAATATTTCTAAGTTATTTTTGTGCCAAAAATCTAAAAGAAAATCACAAAGTGTCCTAGGTGAAAACTACAGAAGGATTTATAATGTTCAGGAAATAAAAGCAATGTGCTCCGACAGGTCAGACGACAACCTGAGATGTAGTATTTTCCTAAATACTAAATAAGCCTTCCTTAATTATGACAAGAGCAAGGTCTGATGGTTAGGACACCTTGTGAAATGTGAGAGGTTTCAGTTCAATGTGTTGCTCCACCGCAGCCTCCAAGTGTGACTTTGGTCGTACTGTTTACCCTCCGTTTCCCATCTGCAAACTGGGAAGGTGGCTCCCTTCAAACCCTCCTGGCCTGGCTGCTCTAATGAGGCAGCGGCTGTGCTCCTTCTGCACATAGCGTGGCAGATCCTGATGCTGTTGAGGTCTCCACATCTGGCTGTAATGCAGAAAATAACTAATAAAATGAGGGAGTAATTTTTTTCAGAATTACAGGAAAATTCAGTCAAACAAATACCAGAAGCATTAACCAATTAAATTTCTAACACCAGCCTGGAAATCTACTATACTTCTATTAGAATTGGTCTACCTTATGAAAATAATAAATCCTACATTTTCATGAGGGTTGGTTGTTTTTTTTTTTTCCCTCCATGTGCTTTGAGATTTCTTATTATGTTTTGCCACCAAGCACCACACTAAACGTTGAGCCCTTTCTTCAGGTTGTAGCTAAAAGGGAAGAAAATAATGATGTCTCATAATGACAGCTGTCGGAGGGATTTGTGGGAATCAAAAAGCTTTCTGGAAAACGCGGTGTACAAAACGCTTGACCCAGTTGTCGTTACTGCTGCCTGGCCCAGCCACTCCCTCGTACACCAGGAGCCGACTCCTGCGCTGGCTGATGCAGAGGCAGTGTGGGACAGGCGGTGAGAGACAGAGCAGGGCAGCTGCAAATGAAAATCACCCTGGGGAGGGTTACAACTAGATAAAGTTTTCAACAATAAGATTCCAGAGACTGCTGACTGGAGAAAAGCTCAATATTTTAGTCTCAGTACAAATTTGCTTCAATCTTATACAACTCCCATGCAGCAGCATCCACAGCTGCATGCTGTAAACAACAAACAAATCTATTTCCATCAGCCCTGCTGATGCTATGAGAAAAGTGCCTGAGCATAAGACATGCACAGATGTAGAGTCTCACCTGAGCCTAGTGCTGCCCTCCATTTGGCCCCTCTAACTTAATATCGTTGTTACAAAGCTATTGGTCTCCTGGTAGCGAGCTGGCTCAATGCAGAGCCTCTTCTTCCAGCTAATCTGACAACTCCGATCCAAGAAGCATCAAGGGCCCAATTAAGAAGACACATCTTATCAAGGAGCTTATTTTGCATAACAGAATACAAATGACGAATAAAAATTTAATGTTTAATAACTTAGTACAAAGAGGGCTGTTGATATAGAATGCCTGGAATTTTTATGGCGGCTGTCAGACTTGTGATAAAACTGTTATATAGGAACACTTGGCAAAAAACAGCGTAGAATTTTTCAGTAATGGTGTGTGCATGATATTGCATTAATTCTTGATAGGAAAGTAACTGTAAGCCTGGGAATCAGCCAGTTTGAGTTTCACTGTAAGATGATTTCTTTTTTTTGAAGGACATCTAAATACATTTTAATGAAGAGTTAGCTGAAAAGATAGTTGGTACTTCATAAATGCATTTGTGTGTTTGCTGAAGTCCAGAAATTACAAGCAAATCATCATAATCCCTCTGGGTTCAGGATAACTTTGTCTCAGATTCAGTGATGGGGCTGCAGTTCGCTGGTAACCATCACTAATGGATGGTAGGGAGTAAGCTTAAAGAGGAAGGAGAGGTTATCTGTAAGGCTTTGCCCTCGCTGGAAAGGGGCATTTCTTTGATTTACTTACACCGTATGGAACAGTTGAACATGGAGGTAGCTGTTTTCTGACTTTGAAGATCATAATCTGGAGGAAAACTTGACTTGCCTCTGTTCTTACAATTGCAATTTATACATTAGATGTCCTTCATGCTAATAAAAAAAAATTTTGTACTTTAAGTTCCGATACAAAATCAGTTCTTCAAACAGCAGGTATGCGTTGTATTATCAAGGAATTGTTGCAACTTCTGTAACTAGCATGTTCTGTAAATATGTCAATACCAATCAGGAAAAAAAAAAAAAAGTTTAGATTTTCTTTTAACTATTTTCATAAAGCTGATGCTCTTGCAGAAGTTTGAAATGCTTGCATCATATTCT
This sequence comes from Balearica regulorum gibbericeps, assembly GCF_011004875.1. NCBI lineage: Eukaryota > Metazoa > Chordata > Aves > Gruiformes > Gruidae > Balearica > Balearica regulorum. The sequence continues at coordinate 12,986,909 of NC_046196.1, read as the reverse complement.
GATGAACTTACCATATATCTTAAGCCTTTTTGTAAAAAAAAAAAAAATAAATTAAAAAATCTAAATATCTAAGTGTAGAAATTAAGTCATCTTTACCAGTACACTTAAAATAAAGTGTCCATTAAATAATGCTAAACTAATGCTGAATTAGAGTGGAACTCTTTTAGAAGTACATATCACATCTATATGAATACTAAATGAATTTCTTATTCATTCGATTCTATTGTATTAGTGTTATTGCAATGAATACTAAATGAATTCCTAATGATTGGATACTTAAAATAAAGTGTTACCCCTTTACAATAGTCATCAAACTTTAAGGACAAATTGAGATAAAAAAAAAAATTATGTACTGGTAGGAAAAAAAAGGTTGAACTATATAGTTCAGAATATTGAAAGGTATAATTTATCTGATGATGCTAATATTCAGATGCATTCTTACATTAGAATTAATACTACAGGAGTGGACCCTTATACAGAGGATTTGTTGCAGAAATAAAATCTATCAGTAACAGTTTCATTGTTCCATCATTATGAACTCATTTGGTATTCACTGTAATAGCACTGATCGTAATGAATTTGTTTGATATTCATGTGGCTCTCACATGCATTAACATAGGCTTTCTGTTGTAATTCAACATCCAACAAGCATTAGTTAATGCAGACTTTGGATTAGGCATGGGCCAGTATTCTGCAACTGGAGTTTCCTTTCAGTTTATAAGCAGTTAAAGGACACTTTTATCTGCCTAATTCCTGCCTCTTTTTTTTTTTTTTTTTTCTCTGCTTCATTATTTTTAAGCTGGAAAGCCTCCTGAAAGATCCCACACTGCCTTTTCATATGAACATAGGTGTGTGCCATCTTATATCTCAGGCGACAAGCCAGAAAGCCAGAATTTTATCACCCAGGCACATTACCTCATTATCCCCTTGGCAATAGTGGCTTTGGCACAGCCTGGACCTGGCAGGGTACTGAGGGAGCAAGAAATCCTGACTCCTGGTATTAAATGGATTTTGTTGCTTTAGGTTTGGAAATGCCAATACTTCCTTAGCATTGGATAGCATTTATTTGGCAAAATGAACTCCTGCCCTTGCAGTATTTTCCTCAGAGGAAATAGCAAAAAGCAGGGTAAATCTTTGGAAAGTTTTCGTAAAGGAGGGAACTCAGCCAGGTTTTCGGCAGGTTTGACTCACTCGGAAATTTTTGGGCATTCCTCAGTCAAAGCTTGACTAATGCAGGCTCTGATGCGATTCAGACTCAGTCAGGGTGTCAGATTCCGTTTCCCCATTGTGCCTCATGGTAATTATTCCTATTATATCTTGAAGAGATTATAGATGAGCGATAGATGAACTGCAATGACTATTAACAAGAATTATAGCAATTTTTATGCATAACTGTTCAAAACACCAGGGGCCATGCACTCAGGTAATACACATGGATTTAGATCATGTAATCAATTCGATTGCAGTAATTGGTAACATGAAATTATGGAGTCAGGTGATCTGCTGATGCTATCAGCACTGCTGCTGCAACCCAAAGTGTTTTCCAAATACTGTCCCTGTTTCATTTCAGCATCTCACAAAGGAGGTTTTCCTTTGGTTTTCCTTGTTGCTTTACACAAAGAATTTCTGCCTCCCACACAACCCCACTTTCTCCCACCCTTCTCCCCATGACAGCCTCCAACTAAAAGGCACCTCCTTGGTGCATGGGGGTCCTCTTTCTCTCCTTGGGGGGTCGGAGGTGTGAGGAGGCTGTGAGGGATCCAGCATAGACCCACTGGCTCCCAGAAATCTGGCAGGAGAACTACATACCCTTCTTAGAAATATCCCATAAGGCTGACCTTGGGATTTGGGGAAGGTCGGGTCCCCACCTGCTCTCTTTCGGTAGCAGAGGTGGGTCTGCAGCAGGCTCCTCACCCACTGCTGTCCAACCCAGAGATGGAGCAGCTGTTTGGGATGGCTGTACCAGATGCCCAGAATGGGCAGGCTCAGTAGAACTGAAACTGGGAGTGCAATTAGGATGCACTAATGGGGTTGGATGCCCAGTGCCTGGTAGCAGGACACAGCCCTCTCCTGCTGCAGAACTGCTGTGTGAGGGTGGAGGCAGCAGCACCAAAGCTGACCCCAGGAGTAGACCAGGATGGGTCACAGGAAGAGGAGGAGCAGCCCTCCACCAGGTGGGAAAGACTGGAAAATAAGGAAGACTTGCCCTGGGTAAGTTGTTGGAGACAGTCTCCAGCCCTGTTACTTCAAAAAGTCGAGGTCTAGTTCAAGCACGCAGCAGTGCCCGCAACGACAGACAGCTCTGACCAGGAATGGCTCTGAGGCGGTCTCTTTCCTTACCATTTAGCTTTCCTTTTGACTTGCAGGCAGGGCAAAATTTGCCAGAGATCTTGGAGGCCCTGATAGATGTAAACACTGTTTAATTGATTTGATTTATGATATAATTGCACCACTGTGCTTGAGGGTTTAAGAGAATTCTATTTGCAATGTTTCTTCCTAAAAGGGATTTCAGGTAAAACATTGTCAGGGGAGGCAGTGCTGCCCCGGCCAGTGCAAGAGATGTGTCTGCAAAGGATACACCAACCTACATGTCACCCATGTAACTGCAGACTCATCCGACGTCTGAGCACAGATATTTAGGTGCATAATTATTCCTATTTTACCTACAAATGTTGTTTTACGTAGACGAATTTGAGGCTTAGCTTCACTAGAAAATGCACCTGTTTGGGTTTGGGTTTTTTTGTACCAAGGTTGTGTTTAGGACAGAGAACTGTTTCACAGGACTATGGAAAACATGTATTTTTCTATTCTTTCTTTTTATTTGCCTCACTGAAAAATTATCTGATTTAGTTCTTTCTGAGCCAAGACTAAGGAAGATCATTTTTTCCTGAGCTTCTAAGGAAAAATATTTTCTATTTTTTTAGTATAAACTGTGCTTATAATTAGCTGATATATGTGAATTAATGTCTTGTGGTATAGAAGCACAGAGAAAGGATCTAAGTAACCGGCTACCTTATACCATGTTTCGTGACCAAGCACAAAGTTGCGCTGCATTTAATGGAAAAAATTGTGGGGAATGTTGCCTGGCCACTGCAGGATACCTGTGATATTTGTACTTGCATCACTTCACAGTTAAACTAAAGCAAACGTATGTCATTGCTTTGTGTGCCGTAACACCTGGGCACAATAGAATGAATTCATGGACTGTGCACTCATAAATCTTCATTTCCTAGTTTTGTGGGTTTGTCAGGCCTTTAAAGTTATTTAACATGCTTTTTGCAGTGATAGATAGGTACTGAGAGTGTTATAAATACTAACTTGTGTCTGAAAGTTGGGCTGTGAAGCTATCACCCAGGCTTATGGTGTCTGTGATTTTATATCCAGCTAACAAGTCACTTTCATGGCTCGGGACATCATCTGGAGTCTATGAATGTGTAAGAACCAACAGTTACTGTATATATGTTAGGTGCTGTTTGATTCATAAATACAACATTTCTTTTAGAAAAAAGCATAGTAAGAATATTCCTTGCTTTAGTTTTAAAAATAAAGACCATAGACCTTACTAGTGTCTGGCCTATCAGGAATTCATAATGAAAATGAATGTTCATTTTTTCTTTAAAAGTGTCTCAAGCTAAATGATACTGACGCTTTCAATTTTTAACATCATAATCAATAAAGGCTGCTTATGCACACTTTGCAAAACCATCAGTTTAGAAGTTTGAAAAAAAAATCTGCATATGGCTGCAGCTTGCTGACTGCAAAGCTCTAGCACTAAATCTTCTGAGTTAAAGTTTTACTGGTGTGTTATGAGTAAAAATGCCTTGTCAGCCATCTGCCAGTTTTTCTCCTAACATCCATATTTTCAACCCTTGCTAAACATTGGGAGCATTTGGCCACAAGAGGCCAGCTCTACAATTAAACAGCCGAGTTCTGCAGCAGAAGCAAGGGCATGTCAAAATAGAACTGTCTGTTATTAATTTTAAAAGTCCATAAAGGAAAGCTATGACCCTGTCAGGGTGATGGACTGGCAGTTAAATGTATTATAAACTGTTAACTCTCAGAGACACAAAAGAAAAGGAAAAGAAAAACAATGCAGCAGTGTCAAAAGCTTCAATAAATGCTAATCATGGCAGATTAATCAGCCTCTAATTCCACTGATCCAAAAAGGTTAGAGAGTCAATTGTGTAAAATTAGCTCTTTCTCATGTGTCCCTTTGCATTTGGAGAATCTGTCTGTTCATTTGCATCTTTTGCCAATGTTTACGAAGAATTCAGTTCATTAGCTCTTAAACATAAAATCAGACACTGGAAGGGGGATTCATTGCCTTTTCCTGCTTAAAGTAGTACTTAAAGCAAATAGCATTGCTACAGTGTACATTTATAGATTCTATCAAGCAGCATTAATTACTGTATGTCTCATATCCAGAAACCTTCTTTTCATAGGAAAGTTTTCATGTGAAGTGTTCTATTTAGTATTGTAAGGAGGGCTTTTTTGATGGGTTAAGATAAAAATTTTAATCGTAAGATTGAAATGAGACAAATGGCAAACCAGAGCTGCTAGACCTTAGTAGAGTACACACTACAAAGAGCTCCCAGAAGTATGTGCACTATCTGCTTTGGGAACTACCTGCTTTAACCTGCATTTGAAAATCCTGCAACTTGCCAAAAAGAATGGCAGTTCAAATGAATGACTATGCAGAACAGAAGAAAGCCTGAGGAAGGATTGTTTAGTGGCAAATAAAGCAGATGAGAAGACATATTAGCTGGTGCTGTTTGAAGTAACTGAACTCAGGACCAGACAGGACTCACCTGCTTTCCTTACAAAGCAGGCGTTCAGACAGGATTCATTCATCATCTGATGACGTTTGACTGCTGGACTGAGTTTTGAGGGCTTGCGCTGCTATGACTCAAGTTACTTGGGGAACACCTCAGAGCAAAGAAATGCAAGAACAGAGACCCTAATTTCATAACATACCTGCAGCTTTACCGACCATGGCTTCCTCTTTTAGGGAACTGTGTACAGTCGGGTGAGGGGAACCTCAAAGGAACACATCTCTACACGTGCTCTCCTAATGCTTAGTTTGCCTGGACTGCCTCCACTGGGATGAAATTTGTGACTGATTTCTCATTCCCGTGGAGAAAAAAAAAGATGTTTCTTCCCCACACCAAACAGATCACGTGATTTAACAGAAATCTAGGAAATTCCCATCCATTTGCTCCCCCACACTTCCTTTAAGAACACTCACATCGAGCTCTCTGCCAGAACCCTACCTGAAGGCTATTTTCCCAGACATAGATAGGAGGGTGGAGGAGGTGTGTTCATCTCCCAGCTGTCCCCCTTTTTGGGCTGGCCTCCCTGGGTGGGTCAGGGCTTCATTCTCAAGGGACCATCCAGGGAAGGTCTTCATGTCACCTGTACAAAGAAGAGAAGAGCTATTACTACTACTTTTCCACGGGGACTGGTCCCTGACTGTGAAATCCCACAGCAACTGAGGATTGCCACCAACCTCTCTGCAGTAAGTGCAAGGCATTGCCCTTGGCTTGGCTCTCTCTGACATAAACGCATAGCAATGTACCTATATATTATTAAAAAGTTTCAAAGCAAAACACTCCCTCAGCAGATGCATTGGGGAAGAGGATAAGAGAACAAACAGGAGCCAGATGTTTGCCCCGTTCCTTCATGAACTACTGAAGGGAGCTGAGCTGCACAGAATAAGAGTCTCTGCAGAGACGAGCTACGTGAGGAGCTGTGGAGTATCACTGCCCGACACCGTCACAGGGGCACGTGCATACCAAGCACCTCTCTCACCTTGAATGGCACTGCTTTGTCTAGTCTCACAAAAAATTTAGCTGGGTTTTCAGGGCTCAGCCCGTTCTCTGGAAGTCTTGGGGCATTTATTCTGCCTGTATGATGAATCACATCACCGTGGGCCAGGAGGGACTGCTTCCATTATACGCCTTAGCTGTTTAGGGATAATTTGGATATCTGTATACCATGTTTCAGTGCACAGTGTAAGTGTTCTTTGGTCAAAAACTCTTTATTGGGGCTTCATATGTTTGCTCCCTGTAGGCTCCAAGTTGAAATCCCCCATTTTCTCAAGAAATGTTCTTGATTTGAGGTAAGTTTTATTTCTGGACACACTCAGACCAAAAACTGAAATTAAAACTTAGTGAGAGAGACCTTTATGGGAAGAGAAAATACAGTTAGATAGGTTCCCTAAAAGAAGATCACTCTATGGCTCTAATTTTAAAAAATGACCCATAAGGAATCCAGCTTAAAATATGAAAATATAATACGAAGTTTAAAAGATAATTAATGAGGCGGTAAAACAGAAAAACACAAAAATTATTTTAAAGGGAATGTAAAGTAAGTATGTATGGCACAGTGCAATGGATGGACTGTCAGCAGTATTTCTTTGTGTGTGTATCTTTTGTATTGCAGTGAACTGTGGAACAGCAAGATTTGAATATTCTGAATCTGCCATCTCCCTCTTCTGTCAATCAGATCCTTCCAATTTTGAACATGCCAGGATGAACTATGTTGACTTCTTTGGCACAAGAAAGTGAATCCAGTGAAATTCATATATTCAATGGTTTCATGAAAATGAGAAAAGTCTGTCTATTTGCTAGAACAGCTTTGGGCTAGTTTTGAATGGCTGCATTTCATCTCTTCATTTTCCCTCCCCACAACTGTTATGATGTGAAAAGTGCCCAAGGCCAGGGGCTTGTAGGCCCAAGTCCACTGAAATTAATTGTAATTGGGAAAAAAAGGCCTTTTGCCTAAGCCAGCCATATTATACTTTCCCATCTGACCACTTCTTTTCCATTGATGGATATAGTTTACTCGACCAAATCATTTCTTTTTTTGCAAGTGAAGCTAATTTAATGCCACCCAAAAATATATCAGACAGCTTCTGGCACCCATTCCTGTCTCAGAAGCGCTCTAAATGCTCAGGTATACATAAAGTTCTGCAGCATACAATTGCTCTTGCTTCTGCAAAGTTTTTGCTTTAATAATAGCAACAGACAAGTTTAAATCCTTCTCTTTTGGATGGAATAGAGTGGATATTTTCCTACTGCAGGTGTGCCACCACCTCCTCCTCCTCCTGCACTGAAGTTTGTCAAAGGGTAGAAGACTTCTGCAATTCTAGCCATTTTTCCTGGAATTCTGCCATCTCTGGTTGTCATGAGACCAATCAAAGAAAAGTGAAGTTACCATTGCACAATTACATGTTCACACTCTAAATCTAAGCTTCCCAAACGTATTCTGATGTCTGGATTAACAAGGGTGGTATCTTTCCTGTTAAGAATCATAAAGCTCAGCTCCACTTTTCAAAAGGACTAATGCTGAGCTCACATTTGTTAAGGTCCCCTCACAAATACTTCATCCTTCCCAATGCTGTAAAGTAGATTATCCTGATAACATTAAGGCTTTGATTTCATAAGCCTAGAGCTAGGAGAAACTTTTTGAACTGGTGTAGTTGAGGATGGTAATAAGACTTGAATTTTCCAGTTTCAATTGCCAATTCATCCTTCAAGCTGATTCTAAAGTCTGAAGACTTTCTAAGAATTCAGATTGAAGTGGGGTCATGTCCAGTCTATATCTGAACAGAGTATCTCCAAAAAATACTTGGGTGTTGCAGGAAGTTGGGAGAGTGGTTCAAGAGGTCTCATGTTTCTTTTATGAGCCAATATGACCAAGCATGGTATGAAGGGAGGAACTTTAATGCTACCAGAGTAAGCCTTCAGATAAGATGTAAACCAGAGTTCCTGGCTGTTTTTTTCTGTGCAGCAGCCTTCTGGACACTTTCCAGCTCCTCTCTCTGCCTACCTATGCTTTCAACTGCCTTAGTGTTTATTTCCTGGCCAAAACTGTTCAGTAGCATTCTTGTTCACTATTAAAACAAGTGTTAGTGGTGGGTGAAGAGAGCTTCTACCTCTCAAAGACTGTTATTTGACTTAGTTAATTAAAATTTATAAACACACTTTAAGCCCAAGAACATCTTTTAAGAGGCAAAGATGCAGAGGAAAAGGATGAAGTGAACAACCTGAGTAACAGCCACTGGAAATATTTTGTTAACCAGAAATGGGTCCTGTTCTCCTTCAGCATTTCCTTACTTGGTACAAAGTGGCTGCAAATCATTATTAAAATGGTAGCATTTGTGCCCAGTTTGCATTGGCCAATGTGATGGATCAAGGTCAGCATAACTAGCATCAGACCCCTGTCACAGGCAGTGGCATCACCCTGCCCTTTCCAACAGACAATAGTCCAGTCCAACGCAACTGCGACCATCTCCTCTTCCCTCTCCAGCACACATTCAAGCAGAATGATAAGCAGATTGATATGTGAAGGAGGCTCAGATCTAAATCTGTATGCAGATATTGTTCCTGGACCCTATTTCTAAACCAAACCTTGCCTGGAAGTCTCAGACGCTATTTCAAATTTGGCAGTTAAGCCCACTCTTGTTTAAATTAGAGGCTTAATCTTAGATTTCCCATGTTTCTCTTTCTTTCCTGTTTTTTCATCTCTTTCCTTGCAAAATACTGCAAGAAGAGATGAAAAACTCCCAGAAACCCTTCTCTTTGCACAGATGAGGAACAGCAAATCATAAGCTAGTTCTCTGAATGCTCAAGTATATGATTATATATTTCACTGTCAACTAAAACCACAGGAATAGGAAAATATTACTGTGAAAATACTGCCTGTAATGAGAGGACTTGGTTGTCACATTTGCTAAGACATAATTTGTCTTTTATCTGGTATTAGTGAATAATATCACTTTGCCATTAACTGTAGTGTGCTTCCCTTAGAAATCCACACAAACTTTCCTTAATAATAGATACTAGGTAAAGAAAGCTATCGTTTCTGGATGTCATAAGCTTCCAATAATATATGGAATCTCCTCTGAATTCCACTGTTTTTTCTTTCCTCAAATCTGCAAAATGCTCAGAAAAATATCTCTACTTGATCTCATCCCAATGAAACTGTGTCAACTTATACTAGCAAAAGTCCCAGTTCATCTGTTTTCTGTTGTTTCATTACCCTCCCACCTTTCTGAAAGGGCTATTTCTTTGCCTGGGTTATTTGTCCCCTAGCCAGAAGATGCTGTCTTATAAAGAGGGTGGTGTTTTTACATCAAACTCAGTTCTGGATGATTTCTTTCTTTGTCTGCAGCCATAGCATCCTCTTGTTCACACAGAAATAAAAAACCACAAAGGGTATGGATTATGCGACGCATTTCCTGTAACATTTAATAATCACAGTAAAACACTGACATATATTGCTGTCTACTTACAAATCTCTGTTTTCTGTAGATATTACAGCTTACTATTTAAGTCACCTGCTTTATACATCTGAACAACATAATAAAACAACTCATCCTGACTAGATGAATATCCTCTAGTGAACTTAACACACGAGGTCCAGATTCTGCTCTACGTTTCACTAACGTCAGTCTCCAATAATACATCCTTATTTACAAATGGCATAAAATGAGGCATGAATCATTCTCCTAAACTGACTAAACCTAGATGTTCACAAATGTCCTCACAGTGAACCATACTTCCCAGGTTTTGTCTCAGGGACAGTCCCTCCCTGTTCACCATCAGCAGGATGACTCGCCTTTCCCAAGCACATGCGCCTTCATCCCCTCCCATCTACAGCCAGAAAGCATCACTGCAGCAATTGCAGCAATTGTTTTCCGGGGAAAGGAGCATTTGGGAAGTATTTAATGTATTTCTAACTGTCTTCCAGTGCAGTTTAGCAGCTGGAAGTCAGGTACAGAGCCAGAGCCAAGGGTTTATCCTGTGTTACTGCACTTCATGTCTTTTTCCACTGACTTCAAGTGGGAAAACGGCACTCCCATGAATGCCAAGTTATTCTTTTATAACCAGAATGCACAGGACAGTGTCCTGCACAGCAGACTCTGATCCTTGTCCTTGGTCTTGGCCCATGATTTATTTAAACAAGACTAATTGCATGTTCCAAGCTTTAAGAACCACGGACAACTGGAAGCTGACAAGTACTTGACAAGCATGTTTTGGGTAGGTATTGGTTAAGTCTCTGTTCCTGTCAGCTGGGGAGGATGTTTGAATTACCTGATTGGAAAATAAAGGCATTTAAAAAAAATGGTACTTTTTCTTTCCTCTGTTTCTTTTAGAAACAAAACAAAACAAGGAAACCTGAACATTTGACAATCTACAGATTTCTTTTTATAAAACAAATAATAAAAATGAAGCTTTTTAGCATTGTGAAGATGATCACCAAGAAACTCCAACAATGCTGAGCAGTTATGCATTTGTTGGAAACCTGTGTTCCTATTATAAAGCTCTTCCCACAGAAGCCTTTAAATTAAAATTATTTTTGAAGCCTAGCCTAGAACATCAAAACCAAATCAGAGTTCAAGTGCACAGTGTGATTCCCATTGGGAAAAGGGATTCATTTACAGATGCTGGGTGATTTTTGTGACAGTAGGAAAGACATTTATTCCCACAGAAGAAGAGAGGTCCAATTCTAAAACATGGCCTATTTGTATCTGACTGTGGGTTACTCATTGAAAAATTATTGATCTTCACTGAGATTAAGTCAAACATTACTTTTGTTTTCCCAACTTCATATATTCTCAGCAGAGTCTAAGCTCTGGTCTGAATTGTGCTGCGTTGTGTCCTGTTGGTACACCAACTGGCTTTGTCTGGGCAGGGGCAGGTTATCCCGCGTGTGTGGTGCCCTGTGCACTGCGGCAGCGTGGCTGCAGTGTGAAGGTTTTTATATCATCCCATGCAACCGAGCATCATCAAAGGCTTCCTCTCGATTTCAGCATGGGAGCCTAAACAATGAACTTAAACCAGTGCAAGAGAAACAGCAGAACAGTTTAAGGCTACGCTTCAGTTTCCTTTTCACGTATTCCAATTAACAAATAATGGCAAGCTGCCCACTTGGAAAGGTAGCACGTTAATATATTTTGAATAGCTAAGAGCTTTGTTGTTGTTGATATTGGTATTATTATTATTATTATTATTACATTTTCTCTTAAGCTTTTTATTAGCTCAGTGATAATTTCCAAAGATGACTTTGATTCCTTTAATAGCTCTTTCAAAAAAAAAAAAAATCTAGCTAATATTTAGTGATTCCCCAGTTTCCCCCCAAATACACATTGAAACTATAAAGTGTTTCTAAATATCCTGAGAATTCTCTAAATAGATTTTGTAAAATTCCCTTAACCTTTCACTAACCACCAAGCCCTTATTATCTAAAGAGGCTTCCAGGGAGGTGTTTGTAGGTAATTACCCAAGAATTAATCATAGGATTAACATAAAAGGCAAAATATAATAAATAATCAAGTTCTTACATACGCAAATCATTGTGAGGTATGTTACCAATTTTCATAGAGGGGCCACTGTCAGAAATGCAATTTCATCTATCCAATTAGCAGGTTGTGCTGCATCATAAATCTGTCACTGCTTTCTTTGCACCAAACAGCTGCTTATGCAAGTAACTGTGTGAAACTCTATTAAAAACCACAGGTCTGTATAAATGGGGGGGTAAAAAAAATAAATTCCCATAAAGCTGTATTAGATCTACTTGGTCTGGAGGGCTGTGGCCAAGAAGCAGTTAAAATTATTAGGAAGGGAATTCCATCATGCTATTAATGTCCTGCAATTCAGCTGTGACTGTGTTCTGTTCACTTGGTTTTCCTCTTCAAGTGCTGTTCTGTTTTTAAAGCTGCTTTGAAGGAATGCTCTCCAGTGGACTGCCGCCTGTCACTGCTCCCTGTCATCTGTCCGATAATTAAAATCTGACTGATTTACTGACTGGCATCAACCATCACAGCTCAAGAGTTAGAAGATGTTCATCCTTCCCAAGGCTAAATTTACTTGGTGAAAAGGGGCTGCTTGCTTCCAGCCTGAGCTGTCATTCAGCTGCCGTGGAAACCATAAAGATAGCTAACAGAGCCCCAGCCAGCAGTCTTTAGTTTATTTTATTCTAATATTTATTGCCACCCAGAAAATGAACATAATACAGACAAGTTAGTGAGAGCACTGCACTAGTGATTTGTGAGGCTGGTGTGGAGTGAGAGCAAAACAGTCCTGCAGTATTAAAATAAAATAGAACAGCGGTGTTTCCCAAAAGTATGGCAGGGCTGTAGCTGTGTTTATTTTAACCCTAATGGGGTGCAATTTATTATTACATTTTAAGTAGATGCACTCTTGGAGAAGGGTGGTTGGGTTGGGGGTTTTTTTCCTTTTTTTCTAAGTGCACACTGCTCAGGAAGTACAAAAAAAAAAGGAAAGGAAAGGAATATCATGTCATCCTGTGTGAATGATCTAGCAGTATTAATGGAGCCTCCAGGATCTATTGAAAGCAGCAACTTCAATAGCTCAGGGTCATGATATCAGTACTTGTGATGGAACAAGCTATTTACAAAAGATTTAAACTCTGGGGAAGACGCCTCCTCCAGGCTCTCTGGCTTATTCTCCTTAGCCTTTAGGGTCAGATCCTGCTCATCTGGCTCCTTCTAGTTTCTCTGTTATCTCAGGCTGGATGTGACAGTTGCCAGCAATCTTTAGCTCTGACCCTCCACGACGCAGTGTCACCCCAACCCAGAGCACAGCAGAGCAGCGCTGTTCCCCAGTTTCCAACCTAGAGTTTTTCAGTGCACTGCTCTCGGGTTTTCTGTTCCCTCAGCTACAGTATTTGTCATTTTCTCCACATAAATAAAGCAAACCTTAAATATATACTGTCTGGTAAGAAACTCAAATACCTTTCCAGCATGAACAAGATTAATCACACATAATATTTACAGTACTAAACAAAACAATTATAACATCATATATACTCAGTTGAACAAACACACTGACAGTTCTTTTTGAAAACATACAGTAAAAATCAAATTAAAATCCATATCAGAGCAAAGGAACTTATCTTCAATTTGTATTCCTCTTAAGCCATTTTTGAGACCAAAATTCAGATGCAGACGCCTTCTCCTGAAGTCATCAAGGCCTGATTTACCACTCTCTTTCTGCTGTAGCAATACCGCTGGAGGGACAAGCAGTGCACCAGAAGCAAAGGCAAGTAAAATTACAAACAGGCATCAAACAAAAGCTGGGTTTGCTCACTTACCACTACAGTTCTTGGGGTTTTTGTTCCTGCAATTATCATAAATACATGAAGGGACAAAGTCTTGAGTGTGCACAGACACAGCCCCTGTTTTTGAAAATGTGGACTACGGTCTGGCTTTTAGAAGGCCCACAGCATGCCTAGGATAAGGAAGAGATATGAGTCTTGTCTACCAAATAGTTAACAATCTGAGGGCTCAGCCCTGCAAATAATTTCTTACTTTAGTCTTAGTCATGCAAAAAGTCCTATTGACCTTAATGGCTCCACTCATATACTTAAGATTCATGCCAATAAGTGACTGCAGGGTCAGGTTCTTGAAACCAGGCACCGAAACACGTCCATAAGCTCCGCTCAGAGAGTCTGTATAAAACAATAACTTAATTGTACAGTATCCCCATCCGATGTCCTAGATAAACTAAACTACTATTGAAGAAAATAATAGTGTAATGTTTTCTGTAAGAACAAGAACATGCAGAATGATTTCTGTGCATGCTCAAAGACACTCCTTTGCTGGGGGTGCAGCTGGGGAAGGAGCATGTGTAAGTGTCCAGTACCTGCCTATGCAGAAGAGCCATAGTACTAACACAATTTTTTATGAACCACCCAAGCACTGATGCATCCCTGGCCACCACACAGGTTGTTTTCTGATCAGCCATGGATCTGATGTTCTGTAACAGACTGAAAAAGGAATTCAAAATTATCCATAACCAACAACATCATCATTCACACTCAAAAGTATTTCATCTTTCCTTGTCTCCTTGCCTTCAGGAATTTCTCTCAGCCTGGTATTTCTTAATCGGAACTTATTTTTTACAGGTCATCAATTCGATTTCTCAGTGTCTTAGTGCTTGGGATTCTCATTTGGAACAGCAACCAGTTGTGCCCATCCATCTTTAACATCTTATATTCAATTTTCGTGCAGCTGTTTATAGCAATGGAGAAAAAAAACTTTCTGTCAAGTGGAAGTTTAACAGCAAATCTCAGGCATCTTTTTAAAATACCCAATAGTTTATAAAAGGAAAAAAATGTATGAAAAAAATGTAACTCGACAAGCCACAAAAATAACAAAACTACAGGAACATCTGAGACTAGCAAAAGTCTGCCATCTTGGAGCACCCACAGGACCAAATTTTTTCCTGGTTAGTTCAGAGATCACTGTAGACTCTGAACATAAGCTGTGGTTAGATCATTCTTATTTTAGCAAGCATAAGTATAAGTGATGGTATTTGGACATAAACTTCTGTAGCTTTTCCAGCTACACTAGTGGTCGTATGCAGTAGTAGTGAATTTCAGAGGCTGGGGACATGCTGGGTGAAGAAAGATATCCTCTCATTTGTTCTAAATGTACCTGCCATTAATTTTAGTGAACGACAGGTTGTTGCTATATTAGGATTTAACATGAAAAGGAAGAACTGATCGGTTTTCACTACATACTCACAGCATTAAATACCTCAGTCTAAGTTTCTTTGCATTTTTCTTCTTTCCAAATGCCCTTTTTCCTGAAATCAGTAATACAGGAGGATGAAAATTGGTTTCTAGTATGATTAATGCTGAGCAAAACTTTCAGCTCAATACTAGACAAAGATCACCTGGCTTTGATATAATGCCGCTTTCCCTTTTTCTCTCTCTCCCTCTCTCTCCTCTGTTTCTCTGGGGAAGCACAAAGCATTTCAACCAGTCCTACTCCAGCTCCCAATCCCTCACCCTGTGTTCCTGAAACACCACCTCCACACTGAAGTGATTCCAGGAGTTGCTGCTCTCTACCTTTTCACCTCCAAGTATCCTCTGAAAAGGAAAGGCTTTTTCATTCTCCCTTCCAAGATGTTTGGCAAGTTGGATGACCCCATTCATATCTTCAATGTCATTTTGATCGCCAGGGGATGACAGAGTTTTTCAGCAAACATGAAATGTGATGCTCTTCCAGTCAATAGGGTCTTCAAGGGAGCTTTTTGCAAGTTCACCTGAGCTTATTAGAAACCAGGACAAGAAAAATTATTTCACCCCTGCTTTCGTCTAAGGTCCAACTATGTTTTAATATAAACAAAGTTGGGAAATTACTTGGACTTTATGGGAGGAGAGCAAGAAAGCATCATCCTGGCAAAGGATGGCCTCTTCATAGGTCACGCTTAAGCCCCAGCCTCTGGCAGCACCTAGCACACAACCAGGCTGGTCTTGTCCCTGCCCTCTCCCTCTCCCATCTCCGTGGGTGGCAGACCTCTGCCCCTGCGGTGCCACCACTGGCATCAGTGGCTGGAGACATGTAGGGCCTACTTACAGACACCAGGATGCACTGACCATCCAGAGCTGGTGAAGAGAGGAGCAAGAAAATTCCCTCACTTCATCAAAAAAGCCAAAATTTGGAGGTTTTGCAAAATGGTTTTAAAACTTCTAAGATTTTTCACAAGCTTTGAAATCTGAGTGAACAAGCTTTGGAAGATGGGAGGTGTGGCAAAGCAATTTCCTTCACTCACTAAAACCATAGGAATGCAAAGAGGAAAATATTGCCCTCCTACCATTTCACTGATATCCCACAGTATGCTATTCTTCTGGCTTCTGCCATCAGTCCTGGCTCTACACATCCATGGTCATGCCAACACATGCCCAACATGGCCTTCATCTTGGGTCTGCTGAAGGGTAGAAAACTTCATAGTAACTGTGTCTTAATCTTTCTCCTTTACTACTAATTAACTTAATTAGAAACTGTGACAAGATAATAATAAATAAAAGTCTATCAGAAGGAAAGATTTTTAAAGTTACTTAAATGCTTGATTTGAGCAAAGCACCTAAACAGTTTTCAAATGTGACCCATAATGTGTTTCACCCCAAAGGATATAAGCAGGATATTGAAGATTATTCATATATAGGAAATATTCAATTCATCATCCAAATGCACCCACTTCTGCAGTGAAATATAGCTGATACTTAACAGCACCCGGCAATTCGATACGCATTGAAGGTGGGGTGTGGAGAAAAAATAGAACAGTATCCAGATGAAATTGCAGATGTCAGGAATGGAATTCACCAACTGGGAGGAGACGAGCAAAAAGGGAGATTACTATTTTTATGTAAAATAAATCAGTCTGCTAATCGGGCTGGGATTTTGCTGCTGGGAGTTAAGGAGGGCAAGAGGAGAACCGTAATTTTTAGAGCTGCCACTTTAAACTACAGTCCCTCTTGCTTCAACACCGCTTTGATGCAGCATCAGAGAGGGAGCATCTTGAAGTGCTGTAATGTCAAGTCTCAAACAGGCATATTTTAAAGTAACAGGAAGTAAATTAAGCCAATTAAACCATCTTAATGCTTTGACTTTTTTTAGAGTGCTTGCTTACCAAGCAGATTTTTCTCAGCTTTCACAGCAATGAACATTACCTCCATTTTAGGATGTAACTATTTCCCAGCTTTACAGGCTCACACCTAAAACTTTGGGTTATCCCTTTGCTCTCAAGCACAGAGTTTCCACATAAAACCTGGAGTTCAACAGTCTTCACACCCTTGCTGGGACCCGTTGTGTCCGGAGAGAGCCAGAGCAATGCAAAAGAGCTGTTAAAATCCCTGCTAGGCTCCACTGCAGGGATTTGTGCCCAAACAGGGAGAACCACGCCTGAGACCCCACATCTGCTGGGTGCCAGTGCTGCCTGGGCTGGGACACAGTGCCCCTGTGCCCTGCGGCAGCTCAGTGACCTGCTGGGTGCTCTGTGGGGGCTGCCCCGAGCCCATCAGGACTTTCCCACTTGCCCAGCAGCCTCGCAGCACAAGGTACAAAAGTTCTTTTCCCCTCAGCATGAGGCCATCATAGCCTGTCTGTTTGCAAACTTCCCCTCCCTCCAGCTTTAAAACCACTGGCCAATTTCCAACCAGGAGACCACAATGATCCCCATGTTCTGACATTCCTACATATTGCTTTAAAAATAAAAGTTCACTTCTGGTAGAGATACTGGTCTGAAGCAAAGACTCATCAGGTAACAGCTATATTGGGAAGCAATCCCAGAATGTGGTGGAAGCAGAATTGAAAGAGTTGAACTTTCAGCTTTTGCAGATGACAGACCAGCTTGGCTCCCCACAACACCCTGGCTAGGGTAAACCCAGGTAAATCTAAAGACCTTTTAAGCTTTTCACATTACTAAAAGAGCAAGTCTTATACCCCAAGTTTGGTAAAGAGTCTCACTGCTTTTAACCTTCATTTTTTTTGTTCTTTTCTCACCTTCTCTCAGCACTTGTTGAGCTCTCGCGTGGTGAGCCTCTAGTGCTGGCTGAAAGTTGAATATCATGTGCATCAAGGTCTTTACTAAAATCCAGTGTAGGTCACCACACAGCTCACTAAATAAAGGGACATACTCTGCACGTCAATTAAGAGATTAAATTATGGAACAAAGCAGAGGGAGAACTAAAATTTAAGATCCCCTTGTATTTTCAGGCAAGTGATCTGTCAACTGGAGGAGCTATTCCACTAAGTGAAGCTTGTGAAGAGCCTGACATAGCCATAACCATGAATATCTCAAACTGTTATGTCAACTGAGGTTACTGTGAAGTAGAAATTTCACTGGCAGTGGAGTTCTCTATTGTCATGATTCCTATACAGATAGAAAGATGAGGAGGGAAAGAGAAAAACAAGCATAAAAGTTTACCAGTGCAAGTTTAGGTATGTTCTGTTATTATTAATATTAATAGCAAACAGTATAACATAAGTATCATAAATGCCAATAATATATATATACACCAGAACTTCATGGGGTTATTCGTACATACAGTATGTTTTATATTGACAATTATCTTAAAGAAAGGATTTTAGAATGTTATAGTGGAAAATTTAGAGAAAAAAGGATTCATACAGAATTTAAGTGCACTGCTGAATTAACTGTTTCAGCCGGGCTTCGCTTCTGGACTTTCAAGTCCTTTGGTTGCCAAAACCTCTGTGTGTGTGTATGTGTGTGTGTGTGCAGGCAGAACTGCGTGTGCCTTGGCAGCAATGCGGAGCTCAGCATCTATCCCACGTACGAACTGCTCAGGTTGGAGATAGTGTTCCCCTGCTTCTGCAAAGTTCCTCTCAAAGCACACCCCACACATTACCAAAACACTGAGCCTGACGTGAAGAGCAATGAGGGCGCTCTGGTTTAAAGCACAGCCACACCCATGGGAACAAAGCCCAATCCATATTTTTCCCTGTAGACAACCTTATGCCAATGTTGTAGAGATTTCATAGCAGAAGGACACTGAAGATGTTTCACTACACTACACAAAAAATATACAAGTTTGGGGGTTTGTTGATATCAGAATGAAGCACTGCTCCTCTTTTCTCACCTCAGATCTGGGCTACAGTGCCATATTCAGGCTAGCTTTCCATCTCTTGTTGAGCGTAATCGCTTTTCTATAGCAGACTAGCTTCAACAGGCTGACGGCAGCCTTTAAAACCCAGTTTTCTGAGACCCTAGGTAATGGCAGAGATGAGCACTAATATTCATAGAACGGTTGCACCCACCCTATAAGCCAGGCAGGCAAAAGCCAGTGCTTCTCTAAAATTTATAAAGCTGAATTAGCCCATTGCCATGCCCACACTTGCAGCTGAGACTCACAGTGTGTTAGCTTGGACACTGAATGCGCTGTAATAAATCCTGCTGTAATTCTGGCTTACAGTTGAACATGATTGCTTGGGTCTGTCCATGGAGATTATTCCTAACTCCTCGCAGCTCTGAGCTGGGAGGCTGCATGCAGGAGGTGCTGGGTCCACAGTGAGAGACCCCTTGTGCACCTGGCTTTGCGGTGGTCAGCATTACAGCACCTACATCTCTTGTAGATCTTGCTCTTGGCAACTCTAACAGGGCTCACTCTTATATAAACATTGATCTTCTCATGTCACTCCAGCTACACAGTCTTTGAATAGGACTGGATGATTATGAATAAGAAAAAAATCTTAAATCAGTTGTCATATTCATAAGTCTAAAAAATTTTTAAGGTCTCACACAAAAATTCTCTTCTTCCAGGACTACAGGCACCACAAGGATGGGAAGGACACACTGTGCGTCAAAAGAGATGAGAGGAGATTTTTTTAAGAAAGAGTTTAAAAATGTGGTAGTTTACGAAATCTCAGACCTCCTGCTTCAGGACTGCCTGTAACCCAGCCCTCATAGCAAGGACATGTTTGGATGAGAAACAGGATGTTTTCAAAGAAGCAGGAAAGGCTGCTTCATTTGGATAGTACCAGTGGACCAGACTGACTCCTGAGATGCAAAGAGGTGAGGCTAGGAAGAAGCCCAGCCTTCCGGCCCAACCAAAGCTCAGCATACCTGTGCTTCTTGCAGGGCAGGGACCAAACCCCAAACCATGCCTCCTAAGCCTGCTCCTCAGCCAGTAACTGAGCTGCCTGTGGCCCTTCACTGTCATATCCACGCTGGCTCATCTGTCCTGCTGGAAAACTGGGAAGGCAGAGGAGGTCAGTCTGCTCATGGCCCCTCCAACCTGTCTGCACAGACACAGAAGTTAACAGATATAGGTCCCAACCAGTCACCTGTTACCTGCAGTGCACCTTCACTTCCCCCATGCCCTGTTGTAGGCAAGCAGAAAAGCCCGTTATCAAGCCCGTGCTGAAGACTGCCATACAAATAACTTTGCCTCCCTCAAATCTGCTCTTAACTATGAGTTGGCCAGTTGATTAGAACTAGTGAATTTTGGAGCTAATTAGAAGTGTGAAGCATTTTATCTGTACCAGAATTCGATCCGTAGCCAGAGTGTTGATCACGGTTACACACAAACTGTGATTTATCCCGTAGTGCCAGAGTTACTCTGTGGCTGTCACATGTCATTGTGTGAGGTGACATGTCACATCACTGTCATGGTGACATGTCACCACATTACTGTGCAGCTATCATGGACATACAGTTAAAAGCCCTCACTACAACTGTTTCCACTTAGGTATTTAGTTTCTTAAGGATTACTGACTGCGATGTAGAAATTCCTATCAATCATAATGTCAGCTCTACAGAAATTAAGCTACTTTTAGATGAGGATTTTGAAATAAATGTAATAACACAGAATAGTGCCTATTTCTCAAAAAGTGGGTTACATCCATCAGGGCAATGACACAAATGACTAGGTGGAGACAAGGGAGGGTTCCTTCTATTGTTTCCAGAGATCTCACAAGAAAAAAAAGACAAATCTAGCTGAACATAAAAAATTTAAAACATATTTAAAACATAAAATTAGTACTGCAACTGCAGAAATGTCTTTCTGAGTTTGCAGAGAGCCTCAAAAAGAAGGTATAGAGCCATTCATCTACTTCAGCATACATGGACCAAGATATCAAAAACTTTTACAGCTAATACACTGCAAGCACACAATATGGCTAATTCACAACCTCTAGTATTTACTACAAGGTAGCTGGTAAGCTCAAACCTTCAGCAGTTACAGGCACACTGTCAATCTTGCCCAAGCACTTCATGGAAAACCTGCCTGAGATTTGTCTCCACAAAGATTTAAAGCAAGACAGCTTCATGGCTGCGTATTATCTTGCTGGAAAAATACTTCTTTTTTTTGCAACTGAAGACAAAGCAAAGGAAGAGGACATTTTTCCTAATGGAGAAAAGATGAAGACCTACCTGCAAGGAAACTGAAGCAAGGTGGAAGAACATGTGTATGTATACGCATACGTGCATGTATGTGTGTACATGCCTGTATATGTATCCATATATTTCCTTATTTGACAACATAAAGAGCTATAACTATCTGTTAGTTTTCCTGCTCCTGAGTGGGGACTTGGCTAAGGAAGCACAGACAGACCAGGAGGCAAAGAAGAGGTACTTTGGTTTCCTGGAACTGAGAACAACCATGTGGAATTCTCTGTCTTGGAGGAGGAAAAAGAATTGCTATTTTTATTCAAAATGAATCAGTTTGCTAATCAAAGTGTGATTTTGCTTCTGCAAATTGGGAAAGAAAAGGAAAAAAAAATATTCAGAGCTGTCTTTTTAATGAACAGCCTTTGGCAGGATTGCATAAGGTAAAAGTCAGCATAAAATTTAGCCCAGATGTTTTGTTGGAATAAGAAAATTTGTCTTAGTGTCATGTTTTTCACATGTCCATTCTGAAATCTTAACATAATTTATATTAAAATGTTATATAAATGTTTACAGTTCTTTAATAGCATTGTAAGCAACCTAAAAAAGCTAAATTCACCTTAGGTTCTCCTATCACTATGCCCAAAACTGAGCTCATCCTTTGTAAATTGTGCCTGTCAAAGACTCTGTATGGCTCTGCACTACACCGCAGTGTTTTACCTCCACACACAGATGAAGTCTGAAATTTCTTGTACACAAAAATGAGCATTTTGGCATAAACAATGTGATCAAGACAGTTTCCATCCTCATCACTGAATCTTGATGGTTTTTTTGAACTCAGATATAACAGTTCCCCACACATAGGATATTGCGTGTGATACAAGCAGTTTTAACTTGAAAGCTCACTCCCACCAAATGTCTGCATTTTTGTGTGAGCCAAGAAAGACCTAAACTCAACTATACCATATTTCCAAGAAAAAGTCTTTGCTGTTATTCTCTCAGGCACAATTTGTTTCCTAACCAATGATGTTATTTAATCAAAACTCACACTAGTCTTCCTAAAAGCATTTAAAAAACAAAACAAGAAAGAAGCATTTCTGTTCCATAGCTTAGTTCTTAATCATCTAATCAAACTTGATAAATTTTCCACTCTCTCTCTCTCTCTCTCCCCTAAAATGAATTCTTGGCAGCCTTCAGTGAAATAAAAAAAAAAAAAAAGTTCACGTAGAAGTTCAAAGCAGCAATTTATGTTTCTGATAATTTTAAATTAATTCCTAATCTATGAAGCATAAAGAAACTATGCTTGAGATGCAGCCCACATCCAACCATATGGCTTAAGGAGACAGTCTCTGTGATGTGTGGCTGCAGATCTTTCTGTCCCTGGCATACACACCTGAAGTTCATGCCCCCTAATGTAATTGGACAGTTTTGTTTGTGAAAATGGCCTGTTCTGCCAAATGCTGAAGTCCTTGCTTTGACAGATATATCACTTTTCCAATGTGAGTGTATTTTGAAGAGAGCTGACACATGATCAAGTTCTCTTTAATATCCTTCAACAAACCTGACAGTTGTCCAGCAGGGTCTTGTGCCGCATCCAACTGTCAGCTTCTGCAGAGGCATTATGGGAAAACTGACTGAGGAAAACAGCAGTAAAGAGGAAAAAAGTGATTTATGCTTCTCTGTGTACTCAGCTTAGTATCAAAAACAAGTACCTCAGCTTATATGTATTTTAGCAGGCCTACATTGACAAGGCCTCCTTAGGTTCTGGTAGTATAGGAGAACAACCTATTTATATTTTAAATTTTTATTTTTAGGGATTTATTGTATGTCTTATTATAAAGCACCCCAAATCTCACATGCACAGGTATGAGTATTTATTTGAAAACAACATGTTAAGAGTAATGAAGACCAAATGTTCTCATTAAGATCCTTTCCAAATCTAAGCTGCCTTATAAATACCAATAACTGCATGGGTTTTTAACTCTTTGAGGTGTCTCAGATTCATACAGTTTTTAGAAGGGTCTTTCACTTACAAGGCAAGAGTTCTCATGTACACAGAAAAAATTATTTGTTTAGTATTTTGCTGCTTACTTGTGCCACCAGTGAGAAAATCTGTGCTTCAGTAGAAATCTGACAAGATAAGCTTAGAATATCCTCTTCAAATTGTTATTTAGGCCAGATGTTGTCATTTTGTCACCTTAAAAATTCGTTTTCCTACAGGAAGGTAGAGTCAGATCGCAGTCACTTTGTGTTGCTTACTGAAATGCAACTTGCAACAAGAAGGAATTGAACTGGACCAAGATAATAGCAGGAAATCCATCATCCCCAGAATGAAAATGGTGTGTGTACCCTCAGACTGCAGCTGTTTATCTGAAAACTCCCTCACCCCATCTTCTGTCACGCGTTACTGAAAGACTGAAACATTTCTTCATGCTCCATTCCCTACAGTGAATCTCTTGGGTCTGCAGTCTCGTGCCAAATGGTCCACCCTGGCTGCAGGTGGACTCTCCATGAGCCCATGCACACATCTTGGGTTTAGTTCCACAAGAACGGCACCAGCCATGTGGCTCAAGCCCCAGTTGGAGAGTCCAGAGCAGGCAACCACAGCCTGAAGGGGCTTGAAACTGGAGTATGCAGCTCTGCTGTAAATCAAGCCCACACTAATGCTCACACTTGCATTGATGAAAATCATGCATGTGAGCAACCCTGAAGATGTGCAAGTCCTGAGGTTCTACATAAAAATGACAGAAAGATCCTATCAGACAGAAAGACAAGTGTTATTGAAACAGTCGTAGAAGAGTTAGTCTGAACTGAAGTACTGGAGAATGACCATGTTATCTCTGTTATTCCAGTGCCCCTTTAAATATAGTGCTGAGGTGACTGCCTACTTAGCCTACGGTGAAGGCCACACTTGTCTGCGGTGAAGTCCCATAATCTTAGTTTATTGCATCACATGTATTGTATTTGCTCAAGCTGTTGCCTGAGGGGGTGCTTGTGGGAAATGTATAGCTTTCTTCTCCCCCCCCCTTCTCTCGCAGACTATTTAGGCTGACATTTATCAATAAATTGCACATATTGTTATACATTTTTCTGTCGGAGCAGCGCTACAAGATTATGTGATGAGCACATTTTATCAATCCAGCAACACTCCCCCCCTCCCCCCCCATACAAAGATTTTTGCTGCAGAAGTGACTGGAATGTCACAGCTGCAGCACGACCCGATTGCTAAGTCAAACCAGAGACCCAGATAGTTTTTGCTGCAGCCCTTATTCCAGGAAACATTTCTGGGGAAGGCTGTTTCTGGCTGCTCTCCCTCCCCCAGGTCTGTGGACGGCAGGACCGTGGTAGAAACGCAACATGGCCCTCTGTTCCCCACAAAGCCCATAAATCTCCCACAATCAGGCGATTCCTACATTCTACAGTTCTGTATGTTACATTTTTTTCCCCCATGGGCTAAGCTGCTAAAAGCCACTGCCCTGACCTCCCGTTAACTTTTTTTGTTTGTTTTATTTTTTCCAAGGTAGCAGTATAATGGCCCTACAATCAAGATCATGTCAGTTAATCCTTCTTTCAGATCAGCACAACTCTTCCTCATGCATTACATTTAAATTTTCTTTTAAAAATGCCTTTGCTTGAAAGACAAATCATTTGTCTTCAAATTTCATCTGTCAAAACCTAGGCAGGTTATTTCCATACTATATTTTTAATCTCACTTGGAAGTTTGCTTCTTCTGTTTTACTCTCCTCATTAGCTGCACCCACATATCTCGATTATTTCAAAATGCCGCTATTTCGGACAACATGAAGGAAGCTGCTAGTCACTCCAGTAGAAGAATCAGAGTTAAAATGATTTAAAAGAGCAGGAGCAGGAATTTATCCTCATGCCTGCTGCAAAATATGTAGGGCAGCCCATATCCTATGCACAACCAGCCTTCTTTCAGGTCCCTTGATTAGACTAAATATATGAAAATTTGGGGAAAACTTATGGTGACCATTTAGTATGTTTAAAATAGAACTTGGGAAAGATGCTGACACTATTGATTCTAGCACTTGTGCACGCAGTTTGCTACAGGACTTGTTTAATCATGAGATGTAGTCGGCATCATAAGCAAGTGCCGCTCATTTTGGAAGGAGGTAGAATGAGTTTAGGAGAGCTTAGAGCCCCAAACAGTGCAGAAAAGCAATACCAAGAGGGTTGAATTCTCGCATCCAGAGGGAGCTTACAGCTGAAGGTCCACCCACCCACCATGGCAGCTCTATTTAAGCCTTCATTGGAGGTCACGTTTACGTGGCCCAGTGCAGTTCTCTACACCTCCAAATGAGCCTTGGGGGCTACTTGGTGTGGACTGAGGTGCAAAGTGACTCAGACACAATTCCAAGCGCAGCACAGTGGGCAGCCTGTGCCACAGCCCCAGAGATGGGCATCGGTGAGAGCACCCTTCCAGCGCTGCAGAAGCTCACGGCGCCTGGCAGTCTGCTCCTGGTCCAGCCTGACGCACAGGCAGGCAAGCAGGGATGCCACCCATATCCCGTTCTCTGCAGTTAAATCTCAGAACAAAATATAGCTTATTTTTGGACTGGTCCTTGATTGACTCCACTAGTGAACAGGAGTATCCTGGTGGACATAGCAAGAACCATCGTGGAGGTCCTTATAGAGACATTTGGCACTAAGTGCCCACTGTTCCTTCAAGGATGGTTCCCTGGGCAGAAAAAATCAAGGGTCACACCACATTTGTGGGTGGCAGGAATGGTGATTATTGTGCAGACAGCCTGGCTTTTACTTCTCCAAAGCTGGTGCGGAATTTTTGCTGGAACAGTCTAACTACTGCAGCGCTGCTGTCCCTAGCTTTAACCAAGAGTCACTGCAATTATGAAGAAATATCCAATAAACTGTTTTAACTTTAAGCCTTAATGAAGAAATTCAATCAATTTCAACTAAACTATCTTCTTTGGTCCACACTGACTAGCAAACACTCTCTGAAATAAAGAAAAGAAGAAGAATACTGTAGTAAAAAGAAACAATGAAAGAACTCATTGGTTATGTAAATTTACTGCTGTAATCGTTTCATTATTAAAAATGTTTTGGTAAGAACATTTTGTTGAATCAAGATTGATTGCAACAAAAGTAAATCCAAGAAATAATCTAAAAATATGTCAAATACTTTTACAGTAGAATTAAAATAAATAAGGAGAGTATTTTATGAAACATGCTGACTCTTTGTTCATTTTTTGATGGTTAGACACACACATCAATGAGAGATTTGTCAGAAGCAACCATCTCAGATTCTAGTCTTTGGTGAGTTACGCGCTAACTGAAGTCCGCATTTGTGAAGTGTTTATGATCACTTCAGAATTAACAGCTTCCCATGAATGTCAGATTTATGGACAATCTGTTAAATATTTGAATCAGATCTGCTTACCTGAACTAATCCATCTGAAAAAAATACATGTTCTTCTCAAATGCCAAGGGTTATGTCATGTCATTTTGCCAGTATGAAAGAAAACATGTTGTTATCAAAGAGAAATTTGCTAACAATCTGAAGGTTGTGTGATATACAGAAGTATTTGGATTATTGACTCTCCACTGCAGCTTGTTTTTCACATTCTTAATTATTGGTTGATATATCCTCATGCTGCACGGAAGAATAAAATCAACTCAAAGCTACAGTTCTGAGTTTGGCATTAAAATTCAAATAGCAAAATTTCCCAAATAACCAGGAGACTGAAATAGTACAATATATATGCAATACATTGAGTGAAATCTCTGTACCACAAACACTGGAAACAGTGCAACATACTGCTGCATGTATTTAGCAAACGTACTCTGCCCTTCTTCTAGTGCAGCATTT
This sequence comes from Balearica regulorum gibbericeps, assembly GCF_011004875.1. Classification (NCBI taxonomy): domain Eukaryota; kingdom Metazoa; phylum Chordata; class Aves; order Gruiformes; family Gruidae; genus Balearica; species Balearica regulorum. The sequence goes on along the minus strand of NC_046196.1, from coordinate 12,960,401 downwards.
CAGGAGCATTTCATTGCAAGCATTAACGAATTGAGTCCCACAGTGAGGGACTAAAAGGAAGAGGACAGGAAGCAGGAAGAAGAAAAGATTGGGAAGGAGGAAAAGCTACAAAGAAATTATAAAGGGGTACAGCAGAGAAGAGAGCTGACTGGATAAAAACTGGCAAAGAGAAAACCACAAGTGAAAGAACTGAAGCATGTTGCAAATAACGTCTCCGAACTACATATGTGCATTTGAAACTCTCTACACTGCGTGTTCCTTTTTGTCAATGCTCACTTTTTCAGCCTAGCTCTTCTTTTCTTGGTACCTCTCAGCTAATTCTATTATGTTTCTGTCTTCTCCTAGAATATAAAGCATCACTTACTTTCTCCAAAAATTTCCTCTTGCTCTCCATTTCCTTCCAAAACTCATGCAACAGCGGTCTGTACTATTTCCTTGATTCTTACACTTGTTTTTTCTGTAATAGTTTATGGCACCGTGGATTGACAGCACATACGTATATTGGAAGGATCCGGTCCCCAGCACTTCACCACATCTGCTTGAAAATCCATAGCCATGTAAACTCTGTTCCGTAAAGCAGCAGGGTGCTACTGTTGCACAGTTATATTTCATTTGTGATCTGATCCAATCGTCCTAGACTGTATCATTCCAGAAACAGTGACGGCTTCTTCACATCATCCTTTTCCAATACTCTTGGAAACAACAATTCAACTTGTTACAATTATACACCATCCCACTAATTCAAAATACCCATATAAACGTTTCTTGCCAAACGTACCTGTACTTAGTCTTTATATCTAACCTTCAGTATGTAACGTATGCACTTAATCAATGTATAATTTAGACATTTTATTAGCACATCTCCCAGGGAACTGGTTTAGCTAATGATAATGAATGGTCATGATTATCACATAACTGGGATGGCATTTTTAGGGGGAAAGAAAGAAAGAAAAATCCTACCTTCAAATGACCAGTGTCATGAGGTCAAATAGTACTAGAGTTCTACCTTCTTGCTTTTTAATGTGGAAATGACTAAATAAAACATTAAAAAAGAGGAAATATGCATGAAGGATAATGAATGGCCATTTTATTAACTTTGCCATTCGTGTTTCATCTCGGCAGGATAATAAAAGACACATAGATCAGCAAAGCTGTGATGTGATGACCACACTTGGAGCTTTCACACCCCCAGTCTCTGAAACAACGATAGCTGCCTCCTTTCTTTGGTTCAGCTTGCAGATGCTCAACAGTTCTGAAAATCATTTTGGACCACAGAAAACTCAGGAGTCCAGAACAGAACTGTTAATAATTCAGGACTAAATTTTCCAATTACATACCCAAAGCAAGTAATTAACTTTCTAAACACCAGAGTTGCCATAGATGGAAAATAGCACATGTGCAGATTAGATCTCTTAAAAATAAAACCTGAATTGCTAGGGCAAGTAAGACCATTTGTTAATTCTAAGGCTACACATTTTTCTGGAACATGTTTTACCCACGTGAATTTTGTCCTTAACACTATAAGCTCTGCAGATATGCATGTCAGCAGTTCCTGCTTATTCTAGCTTGCACATGCTTCTCAAGAGGAGAGAAGGAAAAAGCCGTCACTAATAGAATCTATATCATTTCATAAGAAATTCTCCAAGCAAACCTCTTTTCAAAGACTTTTAGCCCAAATGAAGAATTTAAGGTTTTAATAATTTTAATAAGCTTCTGATAGGCATTCAAATTTGAGGTGTTTATCCAAATACCCTCAAGCTTCAGAGAATCCCTTATCACTGCTTCAGTTCCTAATAGCTGTCATTCCAATAAATATCAGAGCAATTAAAATCTCTATCAATCAAAAATATTGCTTTCTTACAGGCCTGTCATTTTTTTAAAAGCAAATCCTGATCTACCTTTTCTAACAGCTCTTGAATTTTATAGCAACATATAATAACCATCTGACTGCCTTTATTTCCATTTAACTTTTATCTTTAATGTCTCTGCTGTTTCAACCAAAATATTTATAGCATTTTTTCCTTTACACACTTAATATTATTGTCTCTGTTTCCTGCTGTATTTTGCCCTCCGTCGTAAGAGGAGGGAAGGCAAAGCCAGTGAAACCAGTTCTGGGAGAGAAAGCCAAATATTTCATTAGTGTTCACAAATCTTATCAAGAGAACAAAGACGTCTTCCCAACATGAAGATGCAAAAATATTTCCATGGGCAATGCTGACCATTTCAACAAACCTGGACAAATACCTTAAGAACAACCCCTCCTTTCTCTATAGTGTAATTTTACCAACTAAAATTGCCACTTTTTCTGATACAACACCTTGAAACCCCTGTTTAGACTTTCCTTTTGGTGTCATTTGATTTCTTGGAGGGCAAAGGGTGTTAAACAGGCTACAGAGGGGCTTGCAGTACTTGTGACATAAAACTGTGATGGTCTGGCAGAGATTTAGCTGCAAGGAATAGAAGGAAAATCTTGGACTTAAAAGAGATTGAGACAAGCATCAGAAATTAGATCTGGCCTCTAGGTGGTGTTGTAAGAAGAACCAAAAAAAAAAAAAAAAAAAAAAGATTCCTCTTACTAAAATGAGGAAAAATTAAGAATTCTGCTCTTCTCATGCTGCATTTCATCTGAAAGGTGGCTGTCCACAAGGAATTATCACGTAGCTGGCTGCTTTTCTGAAGGAAGAGGAGGCAGGCCAGGAAAACACAAGGAGATATACATGGTCTAACATATTCTACAGGAGATCTGACTGCTGATCTGCACAGAGCTAAGAAGAACACGAAGGAAGTTTGGAAGAACATTCTCCCACTTTGCATTTTCTTTACTGACACCAGGACCTCATCAAGGAAAGATTTCCAGAGCATGCTTCAGGGAAGTGCCCATCTTTGTTAGCCTTCTGTTCCCTCCCCCAGGTTATGCTCTTTCTTCTCTCCCTTCCTCTATCCTGAAGGTTTCAGTGTAGCCAAATAAATCCATTTCTAAAGCAGACCTCTCTTATTTTGGTTTGAGTTTTTTTGATCTACTATTTTAGGAATGAGCCCAGCTGTTAATGGAGCCCAGTTATCTGATCTATCCTAAGTCCTATGGGCCCTATTTTCATCTGTAAAAACAAGCATTGAGGGCTGCCTAGGCAGATGACACTTAAAGGTTAAGGAGGTTGGACACTGTTTAGAGGACAAACTGTCATTCCATTATTTTCAAACCCAAGCCAATGTTTTGCAATGCAAATGCAACAGTTTTCTGTATATTTGGTTTATTCTGTTTCATGTTTTGGCCATTCCACACTCTCCAGAGAACTATTAAGATTAGGAGAGTTGCGTGCAGTGTTTTAAAGAATATGAAAAGAGATATTGTCTAGTGTATGAGTGAGCTTCTGCAAATTGGATCCTTGAGTCACTTTAACCTTGAAATTTTTTTACAGATGTCAGATATTTTCGGTAAACTTATATTTTTTGGTAGCTCATGATTATTCACTATACAAAATCTACTTCCTAGGTAATTTGACTGATTAAATATCCAGAGGTATGTGTGTGTGTGTCTTAAAACATGGTATAAACTTAAAATAAAGGAGCCAGACAGATGCTATTTGGTTGATCTGAGTATATTAGTCATACAGTTTTTATATACATAAATCTGTTGCTCTGGATTGATGTCCAGTTCTATTTATTCTGCCATGTGATAGTAAATGTAGTATATTGCAGCTTCGGTAATCATGGATGAGTAACCAGTAGGAGAGTCAGCAAACTGCAGACCACAAACTCAGTTCACTAGTCATGTCAGCCAGACCCCCCAGTATATGTAGACCTCCCAAAATGTTGCTAATATAGTTCATTAAATATACCAGCATTCACATCTGTCAACTCAAACACAAGGATGACAGAACAGAGGTCTGGTGCTGGTGGAAGACATGACCTCCTTGTCAGAGGGTTATTGCTATGTAGGCAAATGCCCATCTTCCTATAACAATACTTTGAATTCAGCGTAGTACATTATGTTTTAACATCTCTTGACAAAATATTTACTCTCCCTTTTGAGCACAGTTGGTCAACGCAATTTTAATTATTTCCCAGACTATTTCTCTGGATCAAGTTTTTCATTGAACCAGATTCACCTTTTGCTGATTTATTCATTCTCTGTCAAAAATAAAAGTTTCAATCCCTTAATTTAATTAAAATGTTCTTGACTGAGATCATTAAATCTTGGAGAGATGTTTAATTTGAAATTTGCTGTACCCACAATGGTAGTGATTGAGAACAGAAAATCAACTTACGTCGTAGTAGTTTGTTAGAATATTTGTTTACTCTTCAACTGAAGCATGCTAATTACAATAAGAGGTCTTCACAAGCAATCCAGTTAGCAAATATGATTGGTTAATAGATAAGGAATGATTTGTGATTAAAAACATACAAAACCAGCATCTGCAGAAGAAGGTTATTAGACCTGGGGCCACATTGCAAAGTGTCAAAAATTGGGTTGTCAAATATACTTGAGCTGCCGTGTGGATGTGGAATTAGACATTTTTATTGTATACAACTCACATGTGCCTTTGTCTCTTTGGAATTGCAGTGGCAATGGTGATAGCTGCTACAAACACTGGTCACCTCTGATCCATCTAAATATACCATTTTCCCTCCTCAAAAAAAAAAAAAAAAATTCTCACAAAATCAAAAAATTTAGGAAGGGATCATAAGAATATTTGACCAAGCTGCACCCCAGAAACAATTCGAGTTCTTTAGAGCATTTTTGATTACTCTGTAAGGTGGACTACGAGCTCAAAAAACATTTCCATTTGTTGCGCTTGGGCATGACTGAAAATCAGAAATGACTCCTCTCCAGTGTAGTCATTAAGAACATGGGTTCTAGAGCAAGGATTTCCACAGGAACAAAAGTTTTTGCTTTTGGCCTCACCTTCTCAGACACTTTTACATGCTGAGTTTATATACAGGTTGGGGAAAGCTGAAAGAAATAGGGTAGCAAAGGTAGATGGTAGCTCATTTTTAACTGATTTGTGCAGATATGGGAAATCCATTTGTTAATTAATAAACAGAGAAAGTCCATTAAGTATCGTGTTCTATTTTTGTTAATTGGGAAATTATTGCTTTTCCTGACACAAGGTTATTTTAGATTTAGGGATTTTGAAATCCGAAAGGATTTTGTTAACTTCTTCCACAGTCATTGGGGATCTTTGATTTTATGTTTTAATTAAAAAAATAAAATAAGCATTGCTTTTAGCAGGACTTCTGTACGCAAACGGCTCTTGAATATATACATTACACCATGATAGGAAAATTAATCCCATCGTAAGATGTCTGTTGTTCTCTCACCTTGTTTTGCATTTTCAGATACACACATGTGTTTGAACCTATCATTTAAATTCCAAAGCTTCATTCCCCTGCATCCTGCTCACTCAATGTGCATCTCTCACAGCTGAGTTCCTCTCCTCTTTCCAATGAGTCCTATCATACTCAAGTCAGGTACTCTCTTTTTTCCAGGTCAGCCTAAATGAGTATCTACTCTCAACTTCTTTAATTTTGTCAATATCCCTTCAACCATCCCTACAAACACAGCAATAACCCCTTCGGATCTCCTAGCATTGGCATGGTCCCCGCCTGGCAGGTCTCCCCCAGGACCCGACCCCAAGAAAGCGCCTTAGTCAGGGGATGCTAAACCCAGGCAATCTCAGCAGCCTGTGAAGCTATAAACCTGAGTCAGAATTCACCCGCCTCTACCCTTAGTTTACATTGTAAATGTGAATGGAAGCATTTTATTGTAATTAGCTGGAAGGGGTACAGATTGTAGTTGTTTTATAGAAGCAAAACTATGAAATCTATAAATGTAAAACTGTTATGGCGGCCATAATACATTCTGAGCACTAAATTAAATTATGTCATAATATATAGGCCATTTATTAAAGATATAACATCTAATAGCTTTTTTTTTTTTTTTTTTTTAATGAGGAGTTCCAGATTGAATATCCTTGCAGCTGAACTTTTCTCTTTAGTCACATAGGTGCAGACTGTGACAGAGTGATCACAGCTGTGTCCCAGTGTGGTGTCATCTGGAGTGAAAATCCAGGTGACTCCCCCATCTCTTCAGCATCTAGAAGATGAGAAGGGTGATGTGGGGCACGGTACCAGCATCCTGACTGACCCCATGGAGTCACTGACACGTGTTGATCTACCTGGGGACCTTGAACAGGGCCAGGATCCTGTAATCCTCTCCAGGGTGGTTAATTTACTCTCAGAATTGTCTTGATAGCTCCCTCAGGACTTCTCTGAATATGGATTAGCAGGAGGAAGTTTCTTGCAAGGCTAAGCTCTTCATGGTGAAGGAACTGACTCCTTTCACTGCTGTTAGCTGAATATTTGTAAAGACAGACAGATAAATTCACAAAGCCGTGGATTGCTGAGCACAGAAATGCTAAAGTCACTGATTCCCAGTATAAAGGAATAACACCCTCACTAGAGCTACTCAGTGATTTTCAGTTGAAACTATTTTCTCGAGAAAATTTCAGGGTTCCCCCCAAAATTCCTTTCTTTTTCATATCACTGTTCTCAACACACTCACCACTGCCTCTGCGGTCCTCTGCTGCCACTTAGCAGCAATCCCCTTGGGAGTGGAAAAGTTAGGTTTGCTTTTCCTTAAAAACCTTTTCCCAACCAAGGAACAAAAATCTAATTTTTTCTTTATGGATTACTTTGACTTAAATTTTTTCAAAGTCGGCTTTTTGTGGGACCTTCTTTTGCCAGTCACTTCCTGATGGAAGGAGAGACCTGTGAACAACCATAATTTGTCCATGCAGAACGCTGTAACAGTAAATGTTATGCAGAAAAATATGGCGTTCTTGAAGTGTTTGAAGCAATCTACTAAGAAAGACACTAAACTAAAACCCACTAAATCTCAGTTCCACCCCCAAATCATATAATCTTGGGTATCAATAGTATGTTTCATATTCATTTCCCATTTGTGCCTGTGCTATCTCATTGTTTTGATGCTAAGTTCCTAAGTGCAAGAAATATCTATAATATATACATGCATCCCTAACACAATGGGACCCTTAAATCCACTGCAGCCTCTAGATTCTGCTACAACACAAATTCCCGTGGATCTCTATGCCACGGGAACATAAGACATTGTCACCACTTCGTATTTAATTTTTTTTAGGATTCCCTGGTTCACAAACAGATACCAAAACTGTCAGATAAGCTTCCAGCTGTTCCTATTAGGGCAAATTCATGGTTATTTTGCAAATGTTCATTAGGATTTTAAGCTGTAAGGGTGCTTGATGGAACATCTCTGAAGATTCACCTTCCAAAAGTGCACAAATGGTTCATGCAAATGGTGTTGCACTTTATGGATATAGATATTCCTAGTAGCAGAGACTTTTGAATAGTACTCTCAAGAAATGGCTGCTGGATAGTATTCAGTAGTTCCCAATTATTGCACTTAGCCAAAGAGTCTGATCTTGTCAGAGACTGTTTAAAACTTTGCCAGAAATAACAGATCATTGGGTATAGAACAACTCTAAGCAAACCCTTTTGGTGGCAATCTATGCAGAAGCAAACATAGGTTATCCAACAATAAAAAGAAAATATGCCATTTTTATTATCTGAGCTTCACTGCTGCAAACACAGAATCACACCTGTTAACAAGTATGAGAATGAGTATGTGGGGATATGGTCTGTGCAGAATAGACGGTGTTGAGACAAACAGACATTATTCTGCTGTTCCTCTACCCCAGTTGCAATACAACCATTGTATTATATGTGGCATTGCAGATCAGGACAGTTCATTACTATAAAGATTAAAAGCAACCTGGTCAATGGGGTAGGATAGACCCCACTGCACCAGAAACTCCATTTACAGCATCTAAGGTAACATTGCAGATGGTCATTTTATTTTCCGGAAAGTTTTCTTTTACATTTCAAGTGCTGCACTTGATGGTTTATTAAAAGGTTTGCCAGAATTAGTTTTATCTAAACAGTGGCAATAAACTTTACTACTGGTTCTTTACCCTGCAAGATTTTGCTTTTCCCTGGTCATTGCTATTCAACCAGTCTGTTTTCCACTATGATTTTCCCTTTGTCTGGTCTGCAACATATTTGTGACTAAACAAATAAAGCATCAGTTCAGTAGATGGATCTTCAGACCTAAACTCCAGAGTAAATTCCATAATCAACTAGGCTGAATGATGCTTTTAGCAGGCCAAGGCTGATACTCGCTATAATTCACATTCCCTGGGTACACTGCTCCGTAATAAAGCTTGAATGTCAGGCATGTCAGCCAAGAGCTAACATACCTGTTTGAACTAGTCTTGTGCCAATGGAAACATATCACAAACTGAAAACATTTAGCCTACTGTATAATCGTAAATGGATTCTTTTTAACCAAATTAAGAAGAATCACTTATGTATAAGCACAGAAATATGTTAAATGTTAATATGTAATAAAGCCTTAAACCACTTCTAGTTGGCATGTTCAGAATAATGTCACTGTAAATAAATACATTGAAGAGCTATTAGAGTCCAAGACATTTTTGCCCATCAGTAGCATTAGTTTAACAGGACAAACTTTCATTATATTCTGACATTTGGTACATACAGTACGTTGTTTATGCACTAAATGTCAGAATATAAAGATGGTTTAGCCCTTTTATTTATGTATTTAAGAGTTATTAATTTAAGAGTGACCTTATTTAATCAAAACTGCTGTTTAATAAAAATCATGTCCACAGATTTCAAAATAGAGCTTTTGGTTCTGAAGAGACATTAGTTGTTGTTTAACACTCAGATATGTGCTTAGCCCTCCTTAGAATCCTTTTTTCCCCTCTAAGCTTGCAACTCCAGCATGCACAATGGTTTAATCGTATATTGTTCTCTGAGTACTAACCCTTTACAAATCATATGACATAAAAAGAAAAATAAGTAACGTTGTAAAGACAGTAATGAGAACTGTTGAGCTAAAGTGCCTCTTAAAGAAATCCTAATAAATTCCAGAATTTCTAGTCTTCTGGCAAGCTTTCCATTTAGAATAAAATCAATGATCAATGGTTGCAAACAGTCAGCATCAGGCTCGCATGCCTCCAGAGCAGAAAAAACTCATAGACGAAAGATGACATTTAAAGGAAAAAAGCTGACATTGACTCCATCACTGTCATTGCTTCTGCCATAAAGCAGCTTCAAATATTAAAACATTTTTCATCTGTGCTGCATTATTGGCACCAGAAATTGTTTTCTCTCTGTCTGATACTCACTTGAACTGCAGCAGAGCTCCCCAGAGACTCCAGATTGTTACCAAGGCCTCATAACATATTGGCAGTTGATGTGGTGGTGTTCATGTACACTTGCCACTCACAAAGGAGCCTCCCCCTCCCTTCACACTCATAGGAAAAAGAAAATGCTCCGACAGGAATTCCAGTCAAGTTCAGTGAGTTCACTGACTCCGATGTAGGAGCTGGTCTGCATCATTTTGCGTGTCCTCCTTGGACTCACTATGGGTTTGGGGCAGGTGGGTGTATTGTCCACACTTGTGGTTTTGTGCCAGTGTATTAATAAACTGACCATTTGCATTGATTTTTTCCAAAATCTCTGTCCTCCTCTTTTTACATAAATGCCTCTTGTTTCGTTGCGCATTCTGCGCTCAAGCTGTTCCCAGGTAAGTGTTTCACAATTCAATGGGAAAAGCGGAGCTTTTGTTGATCAGTGCACTTACAATCTGTCACTGGGAGGGAAGGCAGATTTAGATGCACCACGCTTACCATAGTAAGCCTTCACTTACTATAGGATAATCTTGGCATAAGTTTGTATGAAAGTACACCAGTAGTATATAGGTCAGTGAGAACTGGTAGGCAAATAAACCATAACTAATGCGTCAGCTCATCAACAGAAAGTAGGCGCCTAAATCCCTATTAGAGTTAAAAACACTGCTGAAATGAATGAATACGCTGCATTTTGCATCATTGAACAAAAACCCCACAAACCTAGTATGTTGTCAAGCACTCCCTCAGTTTATGAAAGACACCACAGTTAAATACAGCTGCACTATATGAAAAATGATTCATGTATCCTCCTACTAGGAAGACGACGGAGCCTTTCATGAATGGAGGCTTCTTTCAAAAGCACTTGCCCAAGATCTAACGTTCAGAAGGACGTGGGGCAGCTGGACAGGTTGGTCAGCTCTACCTCCAGTCCCTTTGGTGCATTACAACTATTACAGAGGCTGGAGCCTGAGTCACCTTTTACTTATTATCAAGTGCAATAACAAAACAAAGCAAAGATAAACAGTAAATTCTTTTCCGTTATTTTCTACTGTCTCTACCCTCCTTTTGTCAGTGAATACACCCACTTTGACATTCCAGGTGTAAAACAGAATGAATGCCGCAATTTGCAACTGTGTCCAGCAATTTAAGACCAAGGTCTCTGCCCTGTGGCACATAAGCAACATTGCCCATCAGAGCCTTTGAGACTATTTGCAGTTATGGGAAAGCAAAAAAATTAAGGCTGAGGCTGACAGGAAGCAAAGATTTGCTCACTGTTCACAACTTCACCACCTTCATCCACCTTTTGACCAACAGAGCCAAGGGACCGCTACTCAAAACATTTCCAGCAGCTGGGGCATGACAGCACACAGAAGCTGACCGTTGCCTCTGTGCCTGCAGTGTAGCTCAGCTCTTACAAGCCATAAACCACTAATGTCGGCATCCCACACACTACCAGACTGGGAATTGGCCTGTAATACTGCTCTTAGTGCCATACTGCCTGGCACGAGCCACTGTCACAAACAGATACTGCTACAAAGCAAAATATGACCCTAAGGGATTGCCTCGTCGCTTCGATGGTGGTGCTGGTCCATCTTGTGCTATGAAGGGAGGCTTAAGCTTCCACTACTGTTATCTCGCTGTAGTATCTTACCTCATGAGATAGGCTTTTAAAAGTCTGGACAATCAAGTGACTTAAAAGGGTTTAAACAACCCTAATCTGCCCTCTTCCAAAATGGAAACCGTGAAAAATCCATGGCCACCTTGTCCCAGGGGCAAACCAGCTCACACAAATCAACCTGCCTGTCCCTCTCCTGCCTGGCCCCAGGAGAAGGCCCAAACACCAACACTACAGCCCCATGCTCTCTCACGTATGGTATTACCTTATTGTGCAGACCATTTTGTGAACAAAAGCAAGCCACAAAGAGCAAACGTTGCCACTGGCCTTGCTCCGGGTGTCAGGGAACCTCCGGGCCGGATAACAAAATCCGCACATGCCAACGCCCAAACCTGCAACAGGATGGTCTGGTTTAGCAAGCTGAGCATCTAATTAGAGCAAGTGGCTCTAATCTCAGCTCTGACAATGACTGCCTGCCGTGACAGTGGCAAGTCATTGTCTTTCTGTCATCTGTCCCAAACGCAGACTGTTACTTGCTTTTCACCAGAGCTGCTGGAGAACTGGCTAGCTGCATGGAAGCCACTGACAGAGAGGAAAATGCAGGACAGGGACGAGCAGTATTGGTTGAACCCCTACCATAAGAGAAGCACAAGAAAAGAGATGAAAAAAGGTATATTGGAGCACAGAGTGTGCAAGGGGCAGGAATAAAGGTGAGAGGAGGATGCTTTATGTTGGCAAATGTCTTGGTTTGTCTCAGTGGAAGACATCCAGCATCCTTCCACTTTGGGATTTGTTTTTTTACCACAATGTCACTAGGACACAGTTTCCTGGAGACTGACAGCATTAAAAAAAATTATAGGGTTTCAGTCTATGAAAAGGAAGTAATCATTTGCCACAGACCTTTTGCTGGATATTATCTCATGAGTCATGACCCATATCAAGAGAGCAGCCGTTTGAAAAGCCAGTGGTTGATAATGTTCCCCATATATTCCTGCAGGTAACAAGTGATATTTAGCTGAGAAGGTCTGTATAACTTGGCTTGCTGGCCCTTTTAACTCAAGTAACTGTCTGAGAGTGAATGACAGACTAGAGAGATTGTGTTGAAAACAAACAGAAAGAAAAATCAAATAAAAAGTATCTGTGTGGGTTGTTTTATTGTGGAAGTGAATGACAGCATTAGGATTTAGACCTCCTAGTTTAACACATCCTGCCTTCCCCAGTTTAATAACTATACACACAACTAAAAGACAGCATATAAAAACATGTAGCGATTTAGTGGATCAGGGTTGCTGTATTTGGATTATCAGGGCATTTAGGGGAAAAGAAAAAAAAAAAAAGACCACACAGGGAGACAGCGCAAAGAGCCTCTCCACAACCATCTGCCACAACATCACGTGGCTCTGTAAACTGACAGACACTCCTTTAGCAGGGCCCAGGCACGTCAGATGAATCAATCAATCAAAAAAATTCTTATGAAACTTAATCACGGAGGGTCGTGTTAGGGAGTGGGGAACAGATTAAATTACCACGGTATTAGATACGGGAAATGATTTCTGTCAAAACCATCTTTACTGCAATTATAATATGTTAATTATGTATTTCATTAAGTAAGTGGATTAGAGTCTGCACAGATGAAATCACGCTGAAGGCTTTGAATCATTTGCTGAGCAGTGTGGGAGGACTGGTGTGAATGGAACTCAGTTAATTTTGAAAACTTTCACATGCTAAACATGTTCCCCCCCCCCACAGGAAATAAATGCCTCCCAGATTGCTGTGTAAAACATCCAAAGACCACATTAATTTTAGTGATGTAATCAGATCATGCCTGATGTGGTCCAGGAGCTTGTCAAAGATGCCATAAATGTGTTTGTGTATAACGAAGCTACACTGTCTGTGAATCTCCCAGCCATAGAAGGAAGATAACTTGGACAGGATACCAGCTTTCTTTTAGTCTGTGCTCCAGAGCCAGCACAGAAGGAAAACAAAAATCTCCCTTATATTAGGTACCGCATAGCCATGCATGTGGCTGCCAGCTATAGGCTGACTGCAACATTTAGTCTGCAAATGCACTTAAATAGCACAGCTCTGCAGTATCCTGCATCTTTTGTGCTCCTGCTTATTGCTCATTTGATGACCAAAAGGTCCTGGATTCATAGGGAAGGGCTAGTTAGCGCTGTATGAACAGTAGCCCTGGTGAGCCAACAATTTGCCATGTGTTTCTGTGTACCTGAAGGGACTCATGCTGGGCGAAATGCTCAGAGAGCGTAAGCCAGCACAGCTACTGGTGTCAGTAGAACCAAGCTGGTTTACACCAGGGGAGGATCTGGCCCAACACCCTAATCCTTATATTTTTCAGAACAGATTACTGTAGGTACAGCAAGAAACAACCTGCGTCAGCTATGTGCAAACCTGAAATGACCGTTTTCTTAGTTTGAATTCTGTGTGAGTGAAAGAGAAAGAGAGTGCATTTCTGTTTCAGTAGTTAGATGTTGCTCGTGCATTTAATGCTGGGCTCTTGACAGAGAAAAGAACATGAAATAAGGGAAGATCATGGTAACCATTGTTCTCCTCGCTCCTCAATAAATTAAATGGCTCATTTTAGAGGTTTATCTCGGAAAGGCAAATTAATGAATAAATAAAAATAAATGTGTCAAGCTCTAATTAACAACAAGTATTGGGCATCTTGTCATGGGATTGTAGTCTTAGCAGTAGGTAACCTTCCATTCAGGGGAGACTACCCCACATATTAAAAATAAAAGGACATTCAGTGTCACAAAGGAATAAATCTTCCTGCTCTTGCATATCCCTCTCTTCTTTGGAATGGCTTCCAGGGTAGGAGAGTCATTTAAAATATACGTGAAAAAATAAGAGCAAAATAATTAATTTTAAAAAGGAGAACATATACAATATACATAAATTTGCCTCATCCCAATTATTTAGTTATCAGTAATAATCACAAGGGATTTAAAAGGAGGAAAGAATCTGAGACAGCATAACACCCTGCATGGAGTGAACGTTGGTGTAAATGACTGGAAAAGGTTGGCTGATTTGATGAAAACCCAATCAGACTCTCTAGGGAGATATTACTTTCCTCATTATTCCACTGATTGGCCTTATTTCATCTGAAGAATGCAGCACATTCTTTACAGTGCTGGCAAGCCTCTTTAACAATATCCAAGGAAAAAACCCTATCACCTCTGTAATCGAAACAACAAGGAAATTAACCAGAGTCACTTTCCTCAGGGAACTCTTACAAAACCCCCCAAAATCTTCTGATGGATCGGCACAGTGGAGCTGGGAGGCAAAGGGGGTGGGGTTTTGTCAGATTTGGCACACAGCAAAAGCCTTTCATATATTTGCTAAAAACAACTAAAACAGCAGGCTCAAACCATAACTCCGCCCTCCGTACTGGGAGAAAAAAAAAAGAAATAACACTCAAATTGTTTGCTTGTAGCAACCTAATCTAAACCAACAGTGACATAATTTACTAAGGGAGTTCGTTCTTGTGATACAAAATTTGTTATGCCCACATCACCGTGCGGGGCTTTAGAATAAAGCAGCAATTTCAAGTCAAGTACAAAACACAGTTGTGAAATTCAGTCTGAGAACTGTGTTATCAATGGCCTCAAGCTTGCAATAACTGTTAATTAAGTGTATTTTTCATTATTCTTTAGCAAAGAAGCAAGATTTAATGATGTAAGTTAACAATAGATGATAATTTAGAGTAGTGACAATAGTTTAATTATTCACACACACGTAAAAGTTAACTTCATAACTTATTTCTTTGTAAGAACAAGTTCATTTAAAATATTTTGAACAGTGCATACAATTACCACATACGGTATCTTGCCACACTGTTTTTGTGGATACAAGTCAATTTGCTACAGAAGTCTCTCCTCTGGCAGTAAAGCAGGGAAGGAACTCTCAGCTTTAATTTTTTTGTCTTCAGGAGAACAGAATTTACTAGCGATAGATAGCAGTGGGCACACTAGGTAAAAAAACTGAGGTCAGAATCCTCAAATAATGGACCTCAAGATTGCCTAAGCCATTTCCAAACCTTCCATAAAGGCCTGTGTTGGATTACAGGAAATACTGTGGGCAGAGAATAAAAATACAGCTTATGATGAGATGGAAAATCATGCTCAAAACCTACTTGAACACCAACTTCTGAATGCATTTGAATGTCTTGAGACCATCAATATCCTAAACTAAATCTAGATTAAATGTAGCCAAGAGCCTTTTGTAAGGAAGATGTTTCCTGTGTTTGCAATAGAACAATCAAAAGGGATATCGGTTTGACTCAAAGTTTTGAGTACTCAAGGAAATTATAATCGTAATGCATTTAAATATAAAATGATTCAAAAGAACTGCCTATCAAGTAAGCAATAATGAAATAATGATTCAATCTATTCCATCAATTCATCTGTTTCAATGCTGTATTTCATACATTTTGCTCTCATTGCAGTGGACAAGCCCAGGAACCCAAACAGTCAGCAATTTTAGACTAGATTTCCTGATTGGAAATGTGGAGATATTCCTGAGTTACTACTCAAAACTCTCAAAAATGTCTGTCACATAGAGAATTAGAACTCAGTAATAGTATACCATATCTATTTTCAGTTGACTCTCTGATTTACTGTTTTCTCCAACACTGTGCCTGAAAACCTGCAGGGATAACATGATGGCAGCCTGATCCATTGGCCCAATCGGGCTGTTCTCTCTCTCTCTCTGTTAAGATCACACTTTAAAAGACAGATTCAATATCAAGTAAAGATTTCATAGTGTCCTACACCATAACAAGCTATGAGGGTCTCTATTTTCAAAGAAATGTTCCTTCCTTCAAATAAAAAATAAGAAAGCAAGCAGCATGCTGAGGTAACGGGAAGGTTAAGGTTATGAAGATAATTCCTGGTTGCAAGAACTTCCCTGTTTTGCAGGAGTTTTGTTTCTAAGCAAGGCCAGCTGAAAGTGAGGTCAGGGCCAAGCTACTTATTTGACTGAAGCATGCATAATTGACACCCACATTTTGGATTCCCACATCCCTGAAGGTGCTCTTGGGAAGCCCCCTTGAGTTTTGAGTGGTTGCAGAGTAATGATGGAAATGTGGAAGACATTACATTCCTGCCTCTGAAATGGCTCAAAAGTAATTAATTATGCCTTTTTCTCCTGCTGGATTCATATTGCTATGAAAGCCAGTATATTTGTTCTTTCAGCAAACAGCAGACCCTTCTTTTTGTCAAGCTTATCAGAGTCCCACAATTCAGCATTGAATCTTCTTGGAATGAACAAATACTCTGGGTATAATAGAGCCAGAAAATGTGACTACCTCAGGATATGCTTGTCCATCAGCACACTGGAAGCAAGGAGAGGCACCCTGACCTTTGGCTCTGTGTTTAGGGAAGGACCTTTGTTAGAAGGTGGCGCTCATGTTCTGGAGCCAAACATCTGGTTTTTTATTCTAAAAACGCTGTTGCTTTTAGCAATATCAAGCTCAGTGCCTTGTGACTGTCTATAAAATTCTGAGGATAAAACAAAGTTCACTGTGTTGCAAGTGATGCTTATTGGGAGCTGCTGAAACCTGAATGATACTTTAAAAAAGGAGCTAAATAAACTAAAAGATTGTCATGCTATGAAGCAGCAGTTCCTTTCCTCTCTGGCCCTCAGAGAAAAGAAATTTGAAGGAAAATCTCAGCATGAGTGGGAGTGGAGAACATCAGGAAAAAGAGATTCAGTACCACTGAGTACATCTTGAGAAGACACCAGCAGCTCTGTGGTTTTGTGCACATACTGCGGGGTCTGCAACCTGCGTGCTCCTCTTGCGTGACTCTCTGGTTAATCTTAAGACATAGAAATATCTACTCTGGGGTCCTAAGGGTTGACCACTTACAGACATAGTTTCTCCAGCAGGCTTTGAAGATCACAACCATCCCTGTGTTGCTCTGATAGTGATGTTTGCCCTTACAGCAATAACTGAATTGCGGGTGATTTAGAGACCTACCTACTTCTTTGACGGTAGGTCTACATGGTACTTTGCAAGCCCCGTGCACTCCTCCTTGCCTAGAAGGCTGCGAGAAGGAGGCAGGCACAGCAACAATCCTGAACAGGATACCTTAACTTGAACTCAACACTGCTCACGTTCACACCATTCTTAGTCAGCTCACAATTCAGGCAGACCTTCCCCCCATCTGCCTGGGGAAAGACTATGTACACCTCCCCTAAGACATGTGATTAACCGCTGATGTATTTATCAAAAGAAAGATGCTCTTATTTTGGGGAGAAACAGATGTGAAAATGCATTCCAAGATACTGCAAACCAGTGATCTTTCAAGACCACACTGCAAGCTACAACATCGTGAAGAATTCAGCTGGACAAAATTACCCATTGCCTTTGATGAATCCAGAGTGCTACCTATCACTTATTTATTGTACTTTTCACTGAAGGAGGCTGACTTTGTAATGATGGAAGATTGTAACATCTGATTACATTGCACATGACAGGGCTTCTATCCTATCCACAAAATGTTTCAATTAACTATGGCAATCTTGATGTGCGCTCCTGATCGAAAAATTAAAACTGAGATAGGAGATCATAGTGCATTTCAACAGTACAGAAATCAGACAAACACATCAACAATCTTAGTAAATACAGCAGCTGAACTAGCTGTACAAAAGGCTTCTTCAATTCAACTCCATCCCAGTTTCTGAATTTTAAATTAGAATAACCTCTGAAATTCCCCTTATATAATTTATTTAAAATTTCCATCTCAAACTCATTAAAATCACTAGCTTGAGCAAAAATTCAACTTGCAGCATATAAGGATGTACAGCTGAGTAAAGCAATTTTTTCTGTTTCATTTAGGTATGGTGTTTGGCTCCAATATTAAACAACATCTCACTAAAGGTAAAAAAAAAAAAGAAAAAAAGAAAAAAAAGAAACTTCTTGCTCTTCTTTTGCAAAGAAATAGGAAGAAGCAACTTGCATTCAAGCCTTATGGAGTCATTTATTTCCTTCTTGTAGGATACAATCTGACTCACCTTCTAATCCTCTCCAGTTCTCGTTGATCCTAATAAACAGATATTGCTGTTTGTGTGTCCTGACTTGGGTTACTTAACTCAAAATGGGTGTGGTCCTTGAAGAAAGCTTTCTCAGATCTATTTCGCATGAGGTAAAGTCCTTTGGGACCTGCTCCTTGTTGGCGGGGGGGGGGGGGGGGGAAACAAACCACCAAAAAACCCAAAAAAACCCTAACAAAAAAAATCCCTGCAATGTGTGCTGTCCAGTTCCCAGAAATGGAAACAAAGCTAAATTAACACATGCTGGTCCAGAGGCTGATTCCTGGAGGTTTTGTGAGCTCTGCTCTTGTTAATCATCAACAACAAAAAAATCAAAATGAGATATTTCTGTTCTTTCAGAACAGAGATCAAGCCAACAGTTTTAATAATATGTGGCCAGTAAAGCAGCCAATTTTAATTTTAGTGTACTGATAAAATGATTGGCCAGTTCAGAAAGCTATGGAAATACCAATCTCCAGTCAACTTTTGAGTTGTGACTTCAGAATAAACCCAACTCTCAGTCAAATCACTTAAGGTTGTCTAGTTTCCTTTGTAGCCTGGGAAAAATCACAGTTTTTGACCAATTGCCGCAGAAAACTATAAATCAGACTGTGGTCATTGAAAGTTAGACTCAGGTTCACCATATGGTTTGTAAACCTGGGGAATCACTGATGCGTTTTGAGTTTCTGATGAAATCTGAAACGTTAGCTGGTTTCACATGGTTTCAGATTCCCTTGCAAACATTTCAAACTCCCCATTCTCGTAAAGCGTACATTCTTTTATTCATTATAGAATGTGTTAGGAATCACAAAAGAAATTTAAGATTAAAAAGAAGAAAAAAGTAGAAACATACAGTTTTCACAACTGTGTATACAACCAGCTTAATGACCCGGACAAATGCACTTAATTAAGCATTTGTGTGCACAATTACCCAGTTTGTGAATAAAGTCTTTACAATTGGTGTGTACTAACCGGATGTCAAATGTGCCTAGATTGTACATACCCCATCATAAAACCGACCTAACCGAAACGTGGCCTTCAACTTAATCAATGGTTTTATCTATTTCAAGGCATGTAGAAAACGTCAGATATATTCAGCACATCAACTCACTGTAAAAACTCAACGGCCAACCTGGGAGGTTAGGTGTTTGTTTTGCAAGATTGTCAGTGTAACTTGCTCTAGGTATTTGGAAGCTGAGAGAGGTTTTGTTTTTCATAGCCAAGTATGGGAACTGGTTAAAAAAAAAAAACCAACAAAAAAAACAACTGCATACTTTTTACATTTTGATGAGAAATAGTTAATGTTCCGTAGTCTTTGATTTATTTATTAAAAGTATTTTACCAGGAAACACAACAGAGACAGGCCTTCTCATTTACAGTGAGACCCCAGAGAGCAGTAAATTTACATACACAAAGGACTAGCATCAACCCCTGAACCTTTAATGTTTATTTTGATAGCCCACCCTGCTGGTAAGGCCTTTTGTTAAGAAGCCAGGTACAACAAGGCAAGGATCCAAACAAACAACAGTGGTAGCTTTGTTGACCAGGTCATATGATGTCCTGCCCTTGAACAGTACCCCTTGTCTTTTACCCTTTGCCCCTAGAAAATGAAGTTAGTTAGAGTCCCTGTGGCAGATTTAGCATTTCCTTTCAGTGTCTGCCAATCTATCAAAATTCAGCTACCGCTGTGAACCCATCAACTCAGTGCAAAAAAGAACAAGGCTTACCACGGACCCCCTCAAAGTAGCAATCATTTATCCCTTCCTGAACTTTAGCTGACCTTTGTAAGCATGCTAGAAGTTGAAGCATGTAGCACCTTGTCGTGTAGGGTCTAGGCTGTGGGTTTTTCTCTCTCCCCACTCAGCCCCCAAATCAAAGCTTTTCTTTCATTTCTTTAATAAAAGTGTTGCATTTACAAATAACCACTTGAAGGGAAATAAAGTCTTCAGCAAGAGGATGCAATTGCTTTAGCACCATGCAAGAGAATTGAAACAAATATAAATATTCTGCATTTACTCAGCCAGTTAGCATCACTTTGTAGAGGAAATAAACAAAACAAGTGGATTCCATTCGCAAAGATTTATCGGAGGGAGGAGGGGAGATATTGTTCGCAGAACACAATGATGCATTTATATACAAATAATTGCAAAGTAAAATGAATCATATAGAACATTCAGCTCTAAAACTGAGACTACCACGTAACTACGATATATTGGCTAAATATTGCAGTGGTTTTGTTTTATTTTTTAAAGCAGGAGGAAAATCTAGATTGCAGTAAGGGTTATACACAGTGTAACTCCCTCTGTAAATTTAAACTGACCTAAGGGACATAATTACATACATCTCATCATGAGACAATATACTTTTTATTTGTTTGAATTTTATTTGTATTGGTGAAACTGACCTGAAACTGACACAAGTTTATTAGAAAAAGGACTCTCAAAAACAGAGTGGGCTGGTCTTCTTACTTAAGATGGATGTGCCAACTTCTAGTATGATTAGAGAAATGGATAACTCACTAACATCTGTGCAAACTACAATAAAAAGGGATTTAGTGTTACCCCAAGGAAGGTAAAAGAGGCTGTCTGTCCATTAAACGCTTTATTACAGTGCCAGCAGCTTTTTTCTAACTCAGTTATTCCTGCACAGAGCTCAGCACTGTGACTGCCTGTCATCCTTACCAGACAGTGCTTGGGGCTTCGTAGTTTTTTTGTGCAAGGTAGATGACAATCAAATGACTCATTGAGCAGGGAAAGCGCCTGACCCCTAGTGAAGGATTAACTACGGAAAGTGAGTGTGATCATGTCACACCATTACTTAGAATTTTCACAGTCAATTTCTGAAAATATGAGATAACTCCTTAAAGAGACAGCTCTTTCAGGAAGCGCTATGAGCAAGCAGAAATTCCCTTCCAGTACAAAGGCAGACAGTGCCATCACGGAGACATCTGCTTAGCTGCTCAGTGTAAACCAAATACTATCCTTCTCATGATAGCAGACAAGGGTAAGAGCTAGCAAGACAGAAATCAGATGGCTTAGACCATTCAGGTGGTCTCGGTGGAAAGCAAAGTGATATGAAAGAAGACTATTAAACCCTATGTAGCAGCACAGTCTCCATTTAGGTTAATACAAGGACTTTTCAAATATGAACATTAAAAACTGCGCTAACGTAGACGGACATTTCATGAGATCCCTCTTTTATATTAACAGAAAAATACTCTGAGCATACCACATGAATGCCACTGTCCAGCAACTGCCCAACAAATCCATTGAAAACAGCCAATGTTTTACCACGCTTGCACGAAGACTGTGTCACATATGGGAACGCCTGTTCCTCCATGGCACAGCTGGACTACTGTAAGGAAATCTCAAGAAAAACCACAGATATACTGTTGGGTTCACCAGCAGCATTAAGCCCCAGCTTGTTGTCTCTGTGAACCTATTATCACTTTCTCACATTAAAACCCCCTTGTGGTATAAGGAGAGAGGCTTGACCCATTAATCAGCAAATGAAGGGCCCATTTGCTCTGTTTTTACATAACACTTTTTTTCATGCACAGTTCTAAATGTGAGATTCATCAAGTTTCCACCAAAAAAAAAAAAGTAATTCAGCCTAAGAACCTCAAAGCTTGGGCGTGCCAAAATGAGTTAACATCTGCTGCTGCCTGAATCTAATTGAAATGATTCATTATAAAATTTACAGATCTGCTTAATGATTTTGTATTTCTTTTTCAGAATCACCTTGTTCATTATCTCACCTTAGGTAAGCTAAATTCAGCAGAGCTGTAGTTTCCCTAACTGGCTGGAGTTTGTATATACTTCCTAATAAA
This sequence comes from Balearica regulorum gibbericeps, assembly GCF_011004875.1. Taxonomy (NCBI): domain Eukaryota; kingdom Metazoa; phylum Chordata; class Aves; order Gruiformes; family Gruidae; genus Balearica; species Balearica regulorum. Next base: position 12,938,647 of record NC_046196.1, on the reverse strand, counting down.
AGGAGGCTGATTTTTCCTTTGACATTGTGTTTGTGATTTTGTGTGTGTGTGTGAATGTACTCCCTCAGAGAAAAGCTCCATTATCATCGAACAGAGACCCATTAGGGGCACCTTGGAAATTTGGACCCTTTTACTAGAATCGGGGCTTAAATAGCAGTTTAATTTATGGCAGTTTTCTGGCTGATGGCATTTTTGCTCTCAGGTAAGGTCATCTCAATATATATCCCTTTAGAGAAAGCCAACACGAGAATCTTTTTATGCTTTTTTATTTTCAAGTAGCCAACTATTCAGCTGCTAAAATGTAAGTCACATACAGAATGTATGCACATTTGATTCTACACTGGTTTTTTCAAAGGGAAGATCCTTTATGTGTGTAAAAGGAGAAAAGTGAAAGAAAAAAACGAATAAGCATGTGAATAATTAGATCAGAGATAGATGCCACCTTTTCTCAATGTTGAAACTGTGAGGGGAAAAAAGTGCTACCATATAATTGACATAATTGATCTATTTTTTTCCCTTTTTTGCTGCAGTAATTTTTTATGCATGCCATTGTTGCTGTTATTATCCAAGATGTGATCTTGTGTGGTTGATAATACTGACTAGATATGAATACTGGTAAGTACCAGCCAATCACAAATCTATAGTGTCTATTTCTGCATCACCAGGTGCTATCTCATGGGAAATATCCTCTTTTTTGGCAGGCACACAGCGCTCTGCATTATCTGTCATTTTCATTAGATTCAAGCTACAGCTGAGCCAAAAAGACTTAGTTCTAGCATATGTGCTCAAAATGGCCAAGATGAGATTGTCCAAATTCACCCTTTCAGGATTGTATTAGAAAACAACTGGAGCTAAAGCTAAAAATTAGAGCTAGCAAAGTATCTGAATTACATTTGGGGAAACTGCAAACACCATAAGCTCAAAAGATTTCCAGCTTATCACAGTCATCACCTCCAAAAGCTCCAAGGAGCCTAAGTCAGCAATTTCTATGTTTTTCAACACTTCTTTTGTACAGACTAAATGTGATGATGTCAACAAAGAAGAACAAGGACATCACAAGAAGACAAAAATCCTTCTGTTTTCCAGTGGCTCAGAAAACTGCAGCAAGATGCCACTGATTACATGCAAATGCCATATTTAATAGGTCAATGTTATTATATTCTGAGTCAGCACTAATATATTAGTTGGGACTGTTGTTTATTAATAATTCTGTAGCTAAACTATATGAAATGGGACCATGAGCCTTTCTTCAATTACAATAAAATAGTAATACTGTATCCTCCATCTAATGAGGACAGGCTTAATTGGGATGGTTGCTTTATTAAGATACCTCCCAGGAAACTAATTTGGTATAATGTTAGTGAATAGCTGTGACTGCTGTTTAATTGGGATGGTACTAACAAAAACTCTGCTTAATGGGGATACATTTGGTCAGTACCAAGGGGTTAAGTGATACTTAACTTGGTGTTAAATGGGTGTGAAATTCTGAGTTTTGTTCTTTTAATGAAGACATAGCTAACTAGAGGTCAGGCAGAGAAAACAAGGAGGAAAATGTAATTTTATACCTATCATTTTTGTCCTCTCATTTCATTGCAAGAACTCTAAAAATGGCGAGTAGCTCCTTGGTAGCATTCATTCAGCTCCTTGGATATAATATCTTTTATCTGTTTTCTGTTAAAATTTATTACTATCTTGACTTTTAACCTGGTATGTTTTCACTGAAAGAAGATTTCACATGACTGATTTCATATGATTTCATCTTGCATTTAGGAAGCGTTTGTAGGTGGTCACTTAGCCAAGGGATATGAAGAAGCCTTTACTTCACTTAAATCTCTTTTAATTTCATGAGCTGAAGCACAAGCCTTCTGTTACTCCTATACAAAAGGATGAAACTAGCAGGAACACTCAAAATGAAAATCAAAAGCCATGCCCATGTCAGTTCTCCTGCAAGCCATCCATATGCATGAGAAAATTTATTTGTAGTAAAATTCGATCTCCTGTAACAAGCAAATAGCTTACACAGACCTTCCTCCTGCATGTAAGGCTTTTACTCAAGGAAGTAGGGAAGCAGAAACAGTAACTTGATCTCAGTGATCAACACATATATAGGAAGTTACCAATAACAGTACACCTACCAGGAGTTGTGGTACCTATTAGCTAATAAATGTTTTATGTTAAGAAGTTTTAGTCTATGCAATGTAAACCCTTAATTATGAGCTCTACACCACATCTAAAACATTTATCAACCAATATTGAATAGCAAACATCTGTAAAAATCAATTTCTTTTTGTGGCTCATTTGCAAACCAAGGAAAAACTAAATTGTGCATAATAAGCATAAAAATGATCGGAAGATCTGCATAACTGGCATAAAAAGATAAAAGGATATCCCATTATGGTACCACTGCATATCTTTGCCTACAACTAGAAGTCAAGGTTTGTTGGTGACAGGAAACATACCTGTTGGCATTTAATATTCACAAGAAATCAAGTTAAAGTCTATGTTTTAAAAATCAAACTTGAAGTACAAGTCCAAAATGGATCTCTGATGATAGTTAAAATTTAACGTTGCTTTGAGTATTGTTTACTCCTACCAAGTATTAAATTACATTGCCTTGATTACTCTTGCACATTCACTGTATTTAGACTGCGGGGGACGGGGGGGATTAAAAAAAAAAAAGTCACATGATGCTTTCTTGGGGCCAAAAGCCATCAAAATCAATAACAAAATACCTTTAAGATCCTGAAGTTCAAATCAAGGCCTTCATTATAATCTATATGCTAAATAAGAAAAATACAGAAACTGCCTTATAATTTGATTTAATGTATTGGCATGTTAATGGAAATAAAATGAGAGAATCTCAAAACATTTGAGTGAAAGAACATACAAATAAACTTTCAAACTGTCTTTCAGCAAGCAAGTCTAAAGTTATTGAATACGTAAATTGCCTTATTAAAAGAAGAATGATGTCTTTTTTAGCAATCAGTTTAATTACATTGAAATCTTTCAATAGAGAAATCAAGTAGTTCTGCACAGGAAAAGGCTTTTAGAAAAGGGACTCAAGTGTGACATATGAAAACCAGAATAACAGTCAAGAGTTGAGAAACTATTGAAATGCATATGATTTATTAGCTGTTACTATACTGCAACAAATTGACATCTTCACCAGCGTATACTGACACCATTCTACGGAGGCATTGCTGGTCTATGTTGCATTTGGCCTTTTTGCCATGTCACTGATCTTCCATTCTCATAACAGGTACATTTTAAAAGAAGAGTTTTTGAAATGTGGCTTTTGAAAGGAGCCTGAGATTCTGATAAGAAACACTCCTAACCCATCCTAGGAAGTAAAATACAGGAAGTTTTTTTCAACATTTCTGTTATGACTTTCTTAAAAATAGTTATTTATATTTTACATTTCACTGCGGTAAGTTGAACCTAATTTTGACTAGAAAAATCATCACACAAAATTATGCCTCAAGATAAAGGACTGAGGCTTCTCTGGAACTTAAGGAGTACAATTTGGCCTTAAAAACACTCGTGCTTAGTTCTTCTCCCTGATTTTTCATAAAAACTTTTGAAATTGAAGGTCCCAGCTGGGCCTTCTCTTTGGCATCAGTGCTGAGATACAATGGTGAAGGACATTCAGCAGGCCAGGTCAGATGATGCACAGGCTAATGATGACTCCTAGTGATGATCTCACCTAATGTTTATACCATGCAACAACCAAAGGATTAATGGTCAAATGACCATCAGGACTAATGCTCCCCTAGCTCAGCAGACGTCACTGATTGTAGTCCAAATGTGGCTTTGAGGGCATGAGGAAGATAATGGACCATACTTTGAGAAATCAATCTGTATTTTTCCTGTGGGGACATACGAGGTTTTTGCTGCAGCAAATCTGGAATACTAATGGAGGCTTACCCTGGAAGAGGTAAAATACTGCCTTGATTTTGAATGAGGGAGAATATGATTTGTAATTGGCCTGGGTCTTCAAAATTTGCTTACGGTCATTGTCTGCTAAATACTTTTTTCCTAGCTTTGTTAGCCAGGATCCTCAGTGTCCTATGATCTGTGGCTGATGAAGGTAGTTAAGGGAAAACGTTAAAATGGCAATTTGAGTCTGAACAATTGCTGCAAAAATTAACGAAATACTAAAACATTATGCAGTCAGATCTTTGCAAACTTCCCACATTAAACTGGGGACATTAGCTACACTGCAACTTGATCTTTGAAGAGTTTTGTATCTCAAAGTCTTTGGGGTATCATACTTTTATACCAAATATCCTTCATATTTTTAAACTAAATATGCAAAATGAAACTACACATAAAGTCAAAATAACCAAGCAAAATCAACAGGCAATTTCATTAAAGCTTATATTACGTATCAGCTAAATATCAAGTGACTGTTTTTTGCACAGTATGTAGAGAATCAGTAAAACCTCCTTTTTTTTCCTTTGTTTTTAGTAGTGCATGTAATCCCTAGAAAACCTACCAACAGCTAATGTGAAAACAAAAGTACCCTGTAGACCTATGTACTTGTCTCTACTTTAAAACAAAACAAATTCTCAGTTCTATTAGGGTTAAGGGTTGGTGGTCTCATTTGAGTTCACAGTGGACAGTCATCTGCATGACACGGCTGGTATGCCTTTTGGCACAATTCAGTGTGACTGGCAGTATTTGCTCAGGAGAGGCCCAAGGCTGGATGATGAAGTAACTTCCATTATAGAATACAGACAAGGTCAGCTTCATGCAGAGAGTAGCAACAAGAAGTCCTGGTCCCCAAAGCCTTTGTCCTACTGGATGTACGCTTTTATATTTTGCTGATACGCTTTAACGAAAAAACTGTTTTTCAGTTGTTAACTGCTATGTGCATGAAGGTTATCAAAACTGTGGAAAAATTACACCCCATGTACAAGTTAAAAAACAACTGCGCTTATCTACTGCATCTGAAATAATCTAAGGTTGTTTTAGATGTTTTTGCAATACTTTAGATAGGATGATTGATTTTAGAGAAGCTGTTTAAACTGTGTCTCTCAGGAAAGCTGTCTGTAGAGCAGTAACTAAGAATAACAGTCGTGTTTTAAGAGTTATGTCCAGATTTGAGAGGCCCACCTGCAGAGCATCTCAAAGTCCGCAAGCTTGCCTACAGAAATGGGATTGCTTAGAGCTGGAATGGAGCATTTGACATTGCTGTATGAGCTGAATTTTTTTAATGAAAATCAGAGTTACAGTAAAGCAAACCCCACAGTAAAGCAAATGATTCAAACCCAATGAACTTACAAAATTCAGTATGAAGTTAGAGTTAATAGGAGCAATTCAAATACTGCAAGAGACAATCTCATGCTACAGCCTGTTTTTTACTACCCAGTAGTTCACGTGACATAGACACTTAATAAACTGAAATTGGACTTACACAAGTGGACAAGTAATAGTTCTCAATCCTTGCTTTAACCTTAGTGCTTTCGTACGTTCAGTCCCAGCAAGCCTATCCGAGACCAAAACCTCTACTAAAACAAAGCAGCAGCCTGTAGGAAAGCTCATGGAAGAGAGGTCAGCTTTTGCAACACATCCCTTACATGATTTTCTTTGACAGAAAGTAAAGAGCTTGCTTTTCTTACTTGGAAAAAGAAGGGATAATATACATGCAAAGGTTGATACAAATCCAAACTCTGCTTCACAGACAGCACAAGCTTGGGGACTGCTCCTCCCCATCCCATGCCTTTTGCAATCTAGCTCAGTTGACTCGAACTTTTTGACTTATTAATTACAGTCTGTTTTCTTCTTGGTCAAGGTCTGTTCTCCACGTCACTAGGGAACACTGACAATATTCCACACTGTGTATTTAGTAGTCCACCTAATCCCTTTCTTTCTCTCCCCCTGTATGTAAAGCCATCTCTCATTTGCGTGCTGCCAGACAGTACAGCTTGCAGGGCTGAAAGCAAAACATACAGTAGATAATGTATCAAATTTCTTTTAAATCATAGACAACAACAACAAAAAAACTCAAACTACCAAACAAGTACATTCTTAAGTTAAGAAAGAATGCACCTTGCTGGAGCCTCATGATGCTACTGACAGATTATTCCCATTATATACGTCTATTTACTTTGCTAATCAATTAAAACACTGAAGTTAACATATGCCATATTAAGTGGTGCATATGCTATGAAACAGTTTGTTAAAAAAAAAAAAAACAGAAATACTTTTTGTGAACTTCTGTTCCCATCTGATGTTTTAAAACAGTCTTGAAAAATTATCATTTTCTAGCCCCAACACAAAAGCAATTCTCCCACCCTCTGCTGAGGCAGCTGAAGTTAATGAAGGAGACCTTAAGGGAGAACAGAATCAAATGAAAATACCTCTTTGGCATGAGATTGGCCTTCGAGTCTTGCAGAAAGGTCTTAAAAATGTTTAGGGTTAAGTGAAAGACAAATCGGCTCAAAAATGAAACATCTTTGGGCAATGAAATTTGGCTGCAAAAATCTCCCGATGACAGACTCATGTCTGCAGTTCCTATGTGACACTATTCCCATCAAGACTGGACATCTAAGGAGAGGGCCATCCCTAGGCTACAGGGCTTAGCATGTTGGCACGTAATGCTCTATACCACTGGAGTGGCTTGATTGCTTAGGATTGCTGTCGCACAGACAAAAACAAGGAAAAAACCAGGGGTTTTTTCCCCCTACTTGAAGTGGTAAAAAGGAAAAAAAGACATTAAAGAACATTGGTTGTTAGGTTCAGACTTCCAGACCCTCCCAGATGAGACTGACAAGAAAACTGAGCGTGAATGCACACTAACACTTGCCCATCAGTTCTGAGCATCCAGAGAAAGGGTAAACGTGTACAAAACCTACCTTTCCTAGGGCTTCTTCCTGCCTGTTCTAAAATAGCCATACACCAATCCCACCATTTCTTGGACTAGATTCTTCACCATTGCCTGTTTAGTAAACAGCTACATACTGGACTCAGACTAGACCAAGGGTACCGAAAACTAAAAAATTAAACCAGCATTTTAAGACTAAATGTTCTAGTGTGGTTAAACAGCATTCCTGAAGCGCCCCAGGCTTCACACATCATTCTGATGAGGACATGTCATATTGTGATACTGACATGTCAAGCTTAGGAGGTTTAGACAGGTACAGTTAAATCACATTGCAGCATTGAACTTCCACTTCTAAAATTTTTATCTTGCTTGTACAGCAAGTCAGGATGGCTTGCTTTACAAAGTTGACTTGCCACAAAAATAAAAGAGGGGGAGGGTGGCTTATTAGGTCAAACAAAAATAAAGAGGGGGGGTGGGTCAAGAAGACCTATATTGCTTTCCAATCCCTATATAGACTTGTGCACAACCAACAAAATGACTATGTGGAGAAAAAGAGAGGTGGCAGAGGTAGAATTAGCTGCTCTGACGATGCAACTGCTTGCCCCTTGCCAGCACACCCATTTCAATTTGGAGTTCTAGGCTGTCACAGACCACTAGGCTCAGAGGCTGTTCCTTTCATTGATGGAGACAGTTCTCATGGCAGGATAAATCCAACTTCAAACCACCTATGCAGTGCATAACCATGCTGACCAGATCAAATTTGAAGTTTTAGTGCACAGCAGGCACCAGCATACTCAATTAAGGAGAGCTGCTAAGCTAAATTTGCCCTGCCATCCCTTGGCAGCAGAAAGTTTTCCCTCTCAGAAATTTTGCCTGTCAAAAAGCAGCCCAAAAAGCCTTTCAAAGACCCTTGGATGCCAGGCAGGAGTAATCAGTGAGGAGAGCTGCAGGGGACTCATGGAGTGCTATTAGCTTCAGCAGTAAACCAAGACACCCAAGGATAAAATCAGTTATTCTGCTGTGAGAAGTAGAGAGGAAAATGTATGATGCCTCTTCTTCCTTGTCTTCCTGAGGGAGAAGCAAGGAAAGATCTACTTCCACCAGTAGTCCTCAAACGACTACTAGACAGAAGAGCAAGCCAAGGCATTGAGACAAGCATGGGGATGTTTGCTAAGGATGCATCTGGATTATGATAGCAAGAACCACACACAGCACTGTCCAGATGAGCATTTTGCATCCTACTATGTAGCATATAATTTTGCACTGATGGGTTTTGCTCTAACCAGCAACAGCCCAGTGCAGTTAAAAACAGAACTGGATGCTCTGGCCAAGACTGATGTCAGATATTCCTGTATCTCTGTTTCCCATCTCCAGTGGACTCCTATTACAAAATTTGCTGGAAATATTTTCTGGCAGCATAAGGATCTGTAGATATTGGGAAATAAGATGTAATCTACTGTGTTAGAGGGAAGCGCTAACAGCACTGGACTTCTTTTTCAAGAACGTCTAACCTAAACACTGATAACTGCTCGAAAAAGCTTGAAGAACCTCCAAGTGAATTAAAGCAATGCAGCTCGTAGAACAAGCTCATTTGAAACAGTCAAAGTTTATTTCAATCTTCAAAAATTATGTATTGCTAGTTCTTTAAATCAAGTCTTGGGCATTATTGCCCAAAGCATGCTGCGCCCCAAACTGAGGGAATTTCTGACCAGCTTAGCAACAAAAACATACAATGCTGTTTTCTAAATCATAGGAATTTTCACCATTGGCATAAGTGAGAGCAGAATATGGACACTACTGAGTTTTGGAGGCTGGTCTAGAAGAGGGTAGGAGCATCCCAACCACACAGGTCAGCTGATTCCTGATCTTAGTTGATGATAGAAAACCTCACCAGCCAAGCGCTCTCTAGCCCAAAATTGTATCAATGGGACATAACCAATTTTTTGGTTGACGTCCTTTCTGGGAAGATTTTTCTATTTTTGCTGCTGAAAGGTACCTCTGAACATGCATTCTTTAACCCCTAATGTTTTGTTCTCTGTCCCTGTATCACTTTCCCAGTTCTCCTTCCTAGAACCAACAGGACATCACCTAAGGCAGTGATGTCCAAGACGTTCCTCCACACAGTTGTCCATCAGAGTTAATTAAATAATTGTTAATGAAAAATTCCTTTTCCAAATAATGCATTTTCATGAAAGAGAAGTTGGGGGGGGGGGGGGGGGGGGGGGAATCACACTGTGGCTTTAAACAAATTCCTTGCAATGTAAGAAAAAAACTATTTTAGAAGTTATGGTCATGATTCTAAACTAAGTATTTTAGAAGAGGATGGCTGAACCTGAGCATTCTTCCTTATGATTCATTTATTTCATACTTCTCTCTTCAGCTCTGGTTCCAAAAGGAAAAGATTGTTAAACTCCACATAAAATGCAAATACACAAAGATATCTGTGCGAAAGAAATTACTGATTTAAATTTTTTTAATTTTTTTTTTTTTCTGGAATTATGTTCTCTGAGTCAGGGCTGGACAGATGAAGATACAACTTGCCCATTGTTTCAGAGTTACAATCAAAGTCTTGGAAGCCTAAAGTCCTAGAGTCAAAGCCCTAGACCTTTTAATTGGACAAATTACATGAATTTAAATCCCTCTGTCCTCTTAAACCAAAATTTAAACTTCAGATATTTCAGGAACATGACACCTTCAGGGTAGAAAAAAGCTTGGCTTAGGACTTCAGTAGCCGCTGTTCTTCTAAGGTTTATAGCTTTTACCAAAGGGTCATCTCACTGAAACTCAACAACATGCCAATAAACCACAATGGAGAATAACAAAATTCTTGGTCTTATAGCATAGATTTTTTTTTTTCTTTCTTTCTAAATTTTCAGTCAAAACACATTTCAATCCCAGCACCCAATTTCCTTAAAGAATTAAAAAAAGGCAATTTTGTGGTTCAAGCCTCAACCTCTGGTTGTTTGATGGCAATCAGAGGTCAACTCATTTTAAACTGCTTGATCATGTCATTTTACTTGACCATTTTTGCCTTAATTGCAGATCACATTGGCTGTAGCACAGTATTCTATAAATACTTGAACAATCTGTTCAATAGAGTGATAAAGCTAAGCAATTTAAAAAATAAGTTGAGCTATGTCACCTTCTTGTCAACTAAGCTACTAATTTAACTATATGTAGAACTTATATAATGAACTGCTATGCTGAGCACTGAGTAGAATTTCTAGTTATTCGCTTTCAGTGCTCATTAAGGTGAGAGATGACAGGACTGGCCACGTGTTCCTCTACAGCTGGATATCACCAAGCTTATAACTAAACTGGCTAGAACAGAATTAAAAACACTTATCAGCATTTAAGGAATGGAGGATTTCAGCAGTAGGTTAGTCCTGCTTGCCCAGGCTCTCATGTTTTACTGTTACTATTGTGGATGATAGTAGAGTTTTAATTATTACAACCATTTACATATAGAGTTGCTAAAAATCATTTCCCACTCCTGGGCTCTGTCCAGGCCAAGATCTCTTTAAATCACCCCACCGACCTCTCCTCACCCTCATCCTTACATTGCAGCTTTTGGGGGCTACTTCCACCTCCTACACCATGTCCTTATTGCAGAAACTATTTTTTAAGGACCTGAACTGTTTTCAGTTGCCCTTTCCCATCTGCCAATTCTCACTCACAAGCTTGTCAGAGAAGAGGTTTCTTTTCAAAGGCTGAATTCCCCTTGGTAGTGCAAATGGACCACAAGGAAGCATGTTGTGTCTCTGAATCCAAGAGCCCTGGGAGCCAGCTTACAACAGTTAGCAGGCAGCCAAAACAGCACTTTGTTAACAATTCAGCCCTCTGCTGCAAAAACATCTTTCTTTTCTTAGGATCCCTTCTTGGAAACACCTGCTGTAGCAGGAAACTTCTGCAAAGAAACCTTTCCCACTTGGGAAAATGCTGATTTAGACATCAGAGAAAGAAGAATATCACATCATTATAAAACACACACAAAGACATATAATGTGAACTGTATTTCCAGTAGCATTCACTGGGCAGTTCATGGAAAACCATAATTTCACAATTCAAAGCACACAAATAGTTCCAGAATATTGTCTCCAATAGATTTGTGTCTTGGAGCCTTAACTATGAAATCTGTGGAGACACAAGGTCCATCTAAGGCTTTTCCTCTGCTGAGATATTTAGAAGGGCTCCCTGCAGCATAAATGTTCTGCTGTCTAATAAGTTATGAATAACATCCAAAATTTTTCTCTTAGGTGAGGACTATTAGACTCTTCCTCTACCTAATGGCCTGGAGCTCATAGGAAATGAATACCCTAAAACCACTATCCATCTGTTAATTTCTGAAGCCAGTTTCAAAGAAATTTATGCATGGGAGGGACCTACAGAATCAAATAGGCTGTGTGACTGCATATGTTTTGTTTCCATAGGAAACTAGGCTAAAAGATGACCAGTTTTAGTTGTTAGAGTATAGTGCAAAAACCAAAATCTTAATATACAAATGTATTACTTGATAGAAGCCATTGTACCTTTCTGGAGTGCTATCCTTGTTGAGTTCTGTTTGCTCAAGGAAATGACATGGCTTAAATTTTGATGTCTACCTCTTCTTTAAGGCATGTTACTGTCGAGAGAATACTTGCAAGCGTTAAAAGGTACTTCTCACACGGATTACAAGTGATTATATGGGGACTGAGGAACCTTTTCCTCACTGAGAGCAAAATAGACATTCCCAAAGCATTTGGCAGGCCACACTAACACATATCCTAATGCTAAGCCATACTAACATTAGAAGAGGAATATGACAACATGGAACACAAGAAACAAAATCATGTTCTGTAGCAAGCCCAAAGGCTTCAAGTTGCCCAATGCAATACTATATTAAAAAACAAACAAACAAAACAAACCCAACCAAACAACAAACCAAAAGATTAAATAACTTTCTAAGGCCTTGTTCTCACAGATTTTCCTCTTAAAGGATTCCCATCACTGTCTGTGCACAATAGCACCTCGCAAGCAGGGCTTTCACATTGCAGTAGTCACAGTATGCAGAAAGTATGCAGGAGTCAAAGTATGCAGATTTATTACTCCTGTTGAAATCTTACCATCTATTAAGTCAGTGCAAATTATGGACTAGGATACCTTTAAGAGTCCAAGCCTTTCTGCCTTCTGCTACCTGAGTAATACGGGGTCAAAACTGTTACTGTATAAGAATGAATGTCTTGGAGATTTAGCTACCTCCTTAGCACACTTTTAAAAGCTTGGAAAAACCATACTAATACAAGAGCAACTTACTGGTTTGTGTTTTAGCTCAAAACATGCAGATTTCTTCCTAAAACATAGACATGGATTTCTCTGTCAGAGGCAGCTAGGAGCTCCCCTTCAGTTTACACCTTTCATTTGAAAAGACTCTTTTGCCTTTGAGAAATTCTTATGGATGTCTCATTTCCATCCAGCTTTCAAAGTATGACATGGAGAAATTACTGGAGCTAAGGAAGTTCTTGCACTATTTCTTTAGTGCAGGGGGAAAGAAGTGGTTGCAGTTTGCCCTTAACTCCTTTCCTCCCACAAATACAGTTTCCTTTCTGCTCTCAGCCTTTCTGCTGGGTTTTCACAGAATTCCCAAGTACTGATTGAAAACGAATGTTTTAAAAGGCCAAGTCACGCTGCAGCCAATGCAGCAGTAGTGCACGCATGTCCTGCAGGGGAGCAAAGCCTTTATTTAATAGGACTTTCGCACACATCCTCCACCTCTGTGTCACCACACAGCAGCAGAGTTTCCTCCAGCGTTAGGATGCACATGCAGCCAAGAGAGCATGAGCTTGCATACACAATCTGGTCTGGGTTCCCTGGCTCAGTGCATAGCTGCAACAGCCCACCCTTTCCAAGACAAGAACCTTTTCCTGCTGCCAGTAACTTAAAAAGTCATGTCATTCAAATAGTTTAAATCTGTCCTGAGGAATCAGAGTCAAATCACATGCCTGATGGGAGCTGTTAAGACTGCACAAAATAGAATTTGTTTCATTTCCTTCATCTGAAAAAAAATTTTCCCAGGAAATTACATTAAGACTATTGAGAGATTATGATTTATGTTACAAAAGTTAAGCACTTACAAGATAGGGAATACTAAAATTAGGTGGTCCGTATGACTTCAATCTGCTTTCTATTTAAGAGTAGCATAAACTGCCTTCGATTATACTATCACTTTTCTCCACAAAAGCCCTGCATCATGCAGTGTATAGTGGGGACACCACCACCCGGGGCAAGAGGCAGCTATTCCAAGAATACCTTTTCAGCTCTCCATTTGCGTTTCTGCCTCTGATGCATTTGCTGCAAGGAATGCTGAATTGCTTTGACATCTATTACCAGAGTACATGCATGCCTCAAAATTACTAATGATGCCTCTCCACAGGGAGATAGACATTACTATTTTCCCCATTTTACAGGCAGCAGAGTCCTCGAGTAAGTCTGGGTCACAAGTTAAAGCCTCTTTTCTCCCAGGCACATGCTCCAGCTTCCAGATCCACATATGTAATTACTGCTTGGTTGACTTTATCCACCACTGTAAGAGCTTAGGAACTCTACTATTCAGGCCCTATACGTCCCATGGCGAGCAGCTGGATTTGTGATTGAATTCTCTTGCATATTATTTATTCTCATGTTTTAGCCATGTCTTTTCTCTTCTCACAGTAGCAAGTGTTATTGTTAACTTTCAACTGCTAGAGCTATTAAGGCAAGTAATTACCTGATACTGTGCCTTAATTTATTTCCAGAAGATGGTTTATCCTGTGCTCTAGAAGGAAAGGATGAGTGGCAGGGAGTGGGGGAATCCCATTTAAAAAAAAAAAAAAAAAAAGTATTACATGATCAGGTAGCTAAAGAAATTGCATCTGTACCAGCCAACACCAAAGTTTAGCTTGAACAAGTAGCTTAAAATTCCAGCATTTTCTGAAAGTCAAGTGTTTGCATTACAGTTGCAATGTTCTTACAAGGGCCTGTTATGTGCTCAAAGTCATAAGGGCTCTTTAGTTAAAGCAGTTTTAAAGATAAGTTGTTTACAAGAAAGCAGTGGAAAATAACATAATCTTATTGTTTCCCTGGTTCTTCTGACTTCCCTTATCTCACTTTTTCAAAATGGCAATCCATCCCGCAGAAGAAGATATTCTTTTTCTACCTTGGATCCTTTTCACATAACTTAAATTTCTATTATAGCTTCAACTCTGAATTTGCAAAGAAGGAAGGAACAGGATGTGAAAGTTGCAGTAAGAGAAGCCATTTATGTGCAACGAATATTAGCTTTTCTACACTGTCACAGCGAGTGTGATAAGAAGTAGGCACCCATGTACTGTATGCACAGAATGAAACCTTTCCTTAGCAAACAGAAACTGAAATGTTTGCCCAAAGGATCAAAGATTCACACTGCAAAAGACTAATATTAGAGGGCAAGATAACCAATTAGTGTTCCCAGGCCATGTGCAGAATTGAGTATTATATTTTAACTCAGGTACAAATTTCATCCTTTGCCCTCTATAAACTACCACGGCGACACAGACTCTGTGAATATAGGAGAGGTGAGTAATTTCTAACAAGATCTATGTATGAAAACATAAGTAAATGCATATACAATTCATCATCTAAGAATTTGACATTAATATAGGAATCATGTTTCTATTCTAATGTCTTAACATTTTTTGGTATGCTTAAATGCAGCTGAGAGAAAGGTAAATTGTGAACCCTTAACAGTGGTTCCTGACCACTCAGTCTGTCCTGTTTAAATCAGAGAAAACCTTTGAAGAATAAAGTACTGATCAGTCAAGTTTGGCTTTTGCAACTTGATGCTATACATAGTCAACTGGAAGGTGAGGTACATAATGTCTTAAAAAACCACTACAGATTGTTTCTGTCCCTTCCAGGATTTCCAGGCTCATCCTATCATCTATGCTTGCTAAATACAGGCAATGAACGGTTATGTAATAAATATGGTAACATCTGGAAGCCTACAACATTCAGCACTGTTTAGTTAACATTTAAAAGTGTGAGCTGTGTAAAATTCAGGTAGAAGAGCACTGATCCATTACCAAGGATATCTGTGTTAAGGAAATATAGAGGGCTGTGTGGACACTGACAACTTTCCAGCACATCTTTATTGTTGTTATAAATGATAACTATAATTTCCTATTTAATTTCTCTCTTCAGAGTACCTCCATCCCATTCTTTTGGCTTCTCATTTTTCTTTCTTTTTTTTCTTCCTCCTTTTCAGAAAGGATACGAAGGCCCACAGTTGGCCTAACACATGCATACCATCCCCTTTCTAATAATGCCCCTTACATTAGTGCCAAACCGTCAAGCTTTTCTAAAGCACTGAAGTAATTCTGCAATGCCCTTACTGCTGTGGAAACTGCTGAGCAAAACCTTTGCACAATGGGTCTCCCTGGCATTCTTTAACCCTGTTGGTGATGATAAAGTCTCATAAATCTAGGTAAATCTTTAATTATACCTTAGAAGCACTCTGATATTATAACTATGAAGTAGTAATAAAGAATACGCTGACAATTAGCTCCAGTAAGTCTACACTTTATTGAATAGGGAGAATTGCTTCTAGGGTTAAACTAGAGTTGCATCATGGGTTCTCATTGGGTTTTTTTTGTTTTCTTTCAGTAACCCAAATTTTATAGGTTAGCATATATGCATAGAGCATATAACAACTGCACTTTTTCTTTTTTTTTTGGCAAGCGTTTATCTCCTATACCTTTTTCCCTTTTCTCTGGAATATTTAGAGTTCTTTCTATTGGAAAGCCATTTTGGTTCTGGAAAAACTAAAGACATAACTACATTTTTGCTGAGCATGGCTCTTTCCAGTAGCAGTTCTTTCTCACCCCATTTCTGGTTGAAAATTAGCAAAGGTAGACCTCTTACTGTGACTTTGGGTTCTGGTGATACTGACAGAAAAATCAGACCATGTCTGACTGAAGGATATAGATTTGCTTTTAAATGTCACTGCTACATTTGCATGTATTTTCTATGAGTGTATGCAAGTTATTTATATCTTAAGCAAAGCATACATTTTAACTTGCGTGAATAATGCTGAAAGAATAGTAAGTTCTTTTACTTTGCTAATTAAATCATCTTGAAAAATGGTCTAGGTAGCAAGTGACAGGATTAACAAGGGCACTTTGCAGGATTTTGATGTTTTCTTGATTAGATCGGGAGTATTTTATATAGAAACAGTATTTGATGAAGTGGTTTTAGCAATGTGAATGAATGCACGACCCTAGTTTATCTCAGTATCTTCATAAAGAAGCCATCTTAGCTGTCAAGGAAGCCCAGCCAAGAGTGAAAATGACCTTAGTTCACAGCTAAGCAAAAGGTCAGCTGAAAAGAATAGTGAGAAACATTATTCTTAGTTCTGATCCTTTGGATTAGCCAGTGCTATTCCCAACTAATATAATGTATTGTAGTGAACTTTAATAGGTCAATATTGCAGGAATATTAGGTCTAAACTCCGCAATATTATTTTCCCTTTTCCTTTCATTTCTTTTCTGCAAGAAACAATAGCTTTCTTGTATTAATACAAGAAGCTTGCTGAAAAGATTATGTGAATGGGGACTATATTTTAAATAGATGCATGTCAGGATAAGAGACATTTTTTGAAATAGTAAGAGAGATGGTCAAAATACTTCTATTGACAACAGCCACACAAATTCTCTTAGCCTTTTTCCAGATGCGATTCCTAAACCTTTCTATTTTTAACCTGGAAGAAATAATAAAACTGTCAAAATGTTTACATATAGTGCCTACCACCTGAGGTCTCAGACTACTCTGTCAATATCCTATTAATTGCATTATAAATTTTATAGAGCTGGAAAGTATAAAAATTCCCATTTTACAGATGGGGAAATGGGAATATTAAGAATTCATGCACTCAGTCACACAGAAACTAGCGTGAAGAGGGCTAGAATGAAGATCTCCAATTGCCCAACAGCAGAGCTCATTAGATAGAAGTCGAGCAAAGAAAAATATTGCATTTGTCCCTGTGATTTCAGTCTTCTAGATATGAAATAGTTTGGTACTAACACAATAGCAACACATTTCCATGGATTGCTCCAGGAGGACGGCAATTTGGAGCAAGTTATAGTAACTCTCTGGCCAAAAGCAACACAAATAGACTTTTACAAAAATAAATTGCAAAATAACAAATGGTAACAAATATTTTTTTCATTGAAATATTAAAAAGGAAGGCAAATAAAAGCCAGGGAGGATTATTAAAAAGCTACCCTATCTTCATAAAAATTCAGTGTTGGTAAATGCAATAGCCTGGATTTAGTTTGCATATGTTATATTAATCCTGGTCATACTTTAAATGGAAGAGGGAGGGTATAAAGAGATCACATCCAAAGCACTCTCCTTGAGATATTTAAAATGACAAAGCAAATCTCAAGATCACTCACAGAGATGGAACTGGGTAAGGTGATATCCATTGATTCCAACCTATCTTTGACAGGTGTCATTCAGGCATTCGATTTGATTTGGTTTTATTTGTAAGGCTACATGTATCACACATATTTTAGCAGGTTTGTATGCTTCAAAGACAGCAGGATTTATCTCGTATTCTGGTCAGGTTTTCTCCCATTCGCACTCTTACTATACTCGCCTCTTAGTCTGTGCATATGCCTTGCACAAAAATCTACTCCAGCTTTGTAATAACTTCAGTTTGTAAAAAACAAATGTGTTGCAGTGTGGAGATCTCAAAGACCCTTGCAAAAATTCACAAGATAAGTCTTATAAACCACTCTAGGAACTACTTTCTCCATATATGTTTTCAAAGACATTTTTTCACATGGTTTCCACACTGAAAGAGAATGGTTTCTCTGGGAGAACATTCTTTTGGCAAAACTTGAAATCAGAATTTTGTGTTTTCAAAATAAAACACCCCAAAATTTAAATCTTAAATGAAAGAAGTCCTTCTGTTGGAAAACCATTTCTGCTTATTAAAAACAAAACAAACCTCGCACATTATTTATATAAATAACTGGATACAGGATCAGTAGCCAATATCCTGTCGGCTACAGTTCTTTAGAAACTTATTTCCTTACTTCCTGTGTTATTTCACATTGTTTTTATTCCCTTCCTAACTATAGTTCTGGGAATAGTTTATTGATTATGACTCATTGCTTGAAATTACACACAGATTTGGAAATCCACCAGTTTCTCCACTTTTGACAAGTGATTTCAAACTATATTTGAATTTTAGAGAGCTCAAGGAACATGGTGTGTTGAACTTTTGATACAGAGGCTGCCTCCTGAAACTTAACTGCCCATAAGTTACTCCAAAAATTCAGTAGAAGTGTAAATAAGTTTTGGTTGCTTCTTTTTATCTTGTTATATTTTCTTTCAACAGTGTTTGAGCTCGCATTATCAGGTTCTTCACTCCTAGTTTGTTTGGACTTTTTTTCCTTTTGATATATTTACTAATATAGCATTTTTCCCAGGGTACTTTTGAACAGATTACATCCAGCTCCACATTGGATGAATTTCAGCTCTTTACATTCTCTTACAACACTCAGCACAAACACCACTTGTGTGATCTAGGTTTTGGAAAGTTATTTCCTAACCAGAGTAGAAATAAATCGATGTCTACAATTCAGGATACTTTTATTAGACTGCAATTTCAATCCAGCTAACAAAGCTCAGCTAAAGGCCCTACTCCACACATAGTTTCTGCTTGAACACAGAGAGATTTGGAGTAGGGCAAAACTTTGCAGAGTTTAGTGGGCTTGGTTTGGCTTTCCGCTTCCCTCTGGTACAATACAGACACAATACAGACTGCCCACATCCGATGGGAGGATAAAGGGTAGAAAACACTGGTATAGTTGAAGGTATTAAACTCTCTCAAAAGTTTGATTGGTGTCTTCTGCTTACATTCCCAGGATTAGTCCAAATCCCAAATCTTGTACCACTATTCTGATAGAAAAGGCTTTATAATTATTTTAGAGGTGTGTTTATAATACAGATGTGTATTCGTTTGTTGGCAAGTGCTTTGCCATCTATGGGGGCAAAGAGGTACATGGAGGGGATGGTACTTAGCCAACAAGGATCATTATTTCTCTTCAGAGGCTGTCTTTGAGTTTTATTCCTGCTGGCAGAGTCCCAGTCCCTCAGGTTTAAACATCTCTACAGAGAGATCCAGAGGATTTCCTCTAGCAGATCATCTGCCCCATCTCACACATCGTCATCTTCTTGGATTGTTACCGCCATCATCACGTAAGTGCCTCTGCAGGCACCAGGAATCGCTTATCACGCGCTGACCCTCAACTAAAAGTACGTAAAGCCTTCTCCAGGCTGCCACCACAATAAATAGCTAATCTTCCAATCAATTACAGTTGCAATAGGTAAGCTACAAGCACACTGGTGGAACCAAGCAAGCACATTTTTTTTCCTGAACACGTAGATTTTGGGAAGCTCAATACCTAGAGTAGCCCATGTTTGCTGCTCAGAAATGAAGCCACTGTTCCTCCAATTCTGACTCACATATTGACAGGTTGTCACCTTTCAACTGCTTTCCAATCCACCAGACCAGAGGTTTCAATGAAAGCATTTTGTATGGATGCTAAACACACATTCCTGCAGTTCCAAATAGATCTAATCATCCAAAAGCACAGGTATTCCAGATTTTGGACAGCTAGTTGAAAGACTTGCCTATTTTTTGCCCTGAACCTCTCAGATTTGTTCAGTGACTGCGATTCAAATACAAGATCAAGATAAATTCATGAGAAAGAACTATTAATGCAGTCTTAAAGATTTTATCTATTACACTGAAAGTTAAAATTGAAAGTTAAATTAAAAGCAACAATGCCAATGATAAAAAAATATGTTGATAGAAATGTTAAATAGGACAATTTTACTGTAGGCAAGTGGTTTCCAACTTCAATTGAATTCCTAATTAAAGCCATGACTGCTATTTATTGTGCAATATGCTTATTTGGTGCTGCAGCATCTGCTGCTTGAAAGCAGCATTCACCCTCCTCTCCTGGGTTAATTTAAGTTCACCCGCCTCCCCTCAGTTCAGCGCTGGCACTGGAGTCTCACAGAATGGGAATTCAGCACATTGCAGAGATTTAGTACCTATTCTAAAGCCCAAATCTTCCTTAATAAACACATTCTAAATACTAAAAAGCTTGTTTAAAAGTGGCAGGGACTGCACGTAGACCATCAAGGTGTCCCCGTGCATGCCATTCACTCCTATGTGCATAGGAAGTGTCCACAGTTTGAAGTCCTCTGTTAGGAGAATTGGATGATTAAGGGGAAAACCTCCCTTTGCAGCCCACAGTTCTCTCCCCACAAATGCAGCCACCCTGAAAATAAAAGGCAGGGCAAAGTGCTTCCTTTCACCCCCACTTTACTACTTAGCAGCCTCAGGCACAGTGACTTACCACCAATGTGGTTTCTCTCCCGGGGAATCCCTTTGGAGCAATACCACAAGATCCAAGCAGCGGTGCAGGCTGCCAGGCTGGGTGCTCCACAGATGCAGGGCAGGATCTTCTCTTTTCTCTGCGTTTCTTTTGGAATTTAAATGGACAGAAACAATTGTGGGGTAAAGCTGGGGTCAGCATGGGAGACCTATTTGCCCACAGTCCCATATGGAGGGAGAAGGAGGAGGCAACAAAGGGGAAAGCGCTGCAGACAGTCACACAGCGGGCTCTGCCCTGCTGGCACAGCATCCTTACCCCACATGGCTGCTAAAGACATCTTGGCAAAGGTGGCAGCTCCTCCAGATAGGACCTGCACACAAGACAGCCCCAGTGCCCACTGTAGGGTAGTGCCCCCAGGCTGACTGAGCACAGACATCCCTCCTCCTCCTCAAGGATCTGAGGCTTTCTTAAAAAGACCAAGAAGATAAATCTCCAAATCTGTACGAGCAAATGCCTCTCTTCTGCTGTGACGGGAAGCATGCAAACATTTGTGCCAAAGAGTTGGGAGTTTTGCACTGTCCTCAGAGAGTTATAGCCAGTAGTGTCAGGTCTACAAGTCTGTGTGGAAGGAGATGGAGCACAAGGAGAGAAGTTTGGTTAAAGTCATCCATGGAGATGCTGCATAGACAATAACTGGCAAGATAGACCCACTTCCTTCAATGCAGGTAGAAGAATCGAGAAAGCATCAAAAAAAAAAAAATCAGAACAAAGGCTGGAAATATGCCTGCATATTTTCCAGATAAGCATCTAAAGCAAAAGCATTCATGTGAACCAACTCACACATGCCTAAACTTCCCAAGGTTTCAGTTACCCAGAAGAGAGTGGCAGCACTGAACTGTCAATTGGTCCGGGCCATCAGAGAACCAGGGCCGGAAGAGATCCCAGAAGTTACCAATCCTATTTTTCAAAAGTTACAATCTTCCTCCAGGTGTCTGCAAAGCAGCACACAGCCCAGCAGAGCCGAGATTTCAGCCCTTGTTACCTGCGCAGCAGTGCATCCCATTCACCCCGCCAAGAAAGGCAGGGACAAGTTTTAGTCTATAACAGATACTGCTGAATCAAGACTCCTCCTGCACAGTCAATCCTTTGCCTCTCTGACAGGATCCTAATTTTGATACTGGATTTTTTGTTTATTTGTTGTTCCAGGACTTATGTAAAATATCTACTTCTTCACGTGACAGCCTAGAGGTCCATTTGGCTGCTCTGTCCAGGGCTGGCTGTATGAGGGCCAACCAAGAAACAGATCAAAAAACCGAAAACCTTTGCAGAAAGAGCATGCTCTTGCCAAGGACTATACAATATGACTGAAACATTAAAGAATTTTTAGTGACTGTTTGGGGGAGGGAGAGAATTATATGTTAAAACATAAGAATTCTCTTCCAGCATAGTTTAAATTGCTTCACAATACTGATTAAAATAACAGAACATTATAACTTGCTTAACTAAACATTATATTTCTAAAACCATTTTCAATTGTTTTCCTTCAATTTAAACATTTTGAGCAATTTTATTGCTATTCATACCTGCTTGATTTTTTTTTATTAGAAATTAAAATGCATATTTTTATCTAGGTTACAGAGTGCCGGTACATTTAACTCTTTCAGATCTGCAGACTGAGCACAGGAGAGCTATCAATGGCAGAAACACAGTGCCTATCCATTAGATTAAAGTATTTACATTAAAAGACACTTTTTGGCAACAATGGCAGTTGAGAGAAGAAAGAAATGAACAAAGGAGGTAGAAGGAAGGAAACCAGGGAGACAGAGGGAGAAAGCTAGAATAAAGTAAAGCAAAGGGTGTAAGTGACAGCTTCAAGTTTAACATCCCATTTTCCTCATTCATATCCCTTCTTTACATTTCAGGGGCTTCTCTCCCTATGCCCCTCTTGGCAGGGAAAATAAAGCAAAAAAACCCACAGGTTTTAAGAAATAAGTGAACCAATTGTGACTAAAGAAAAAGAAGTATCTTTTCAACTGTGAAATAACAGTGAGTTGCAAATACACTTCTGTAGCAAGACAGGCACCTAGAGTTCTTATACAGCAAGGTAGTAATTATCAATACTGAGACACATCCAGCCTTGCCCAAGTCAAGCTGCACACTGTTTAAAAAACCCCTCTTTCAGCTTAATGCTTCCTGCATTTCCTTTTCCCCAGCCACTCTTCCCTCCTCTGGAAGGCTTCTCCCTGATGCATCAGTCCACACCACCACCCTTCATAAAGTGGGAATCCCCCCTGAGTACCTGGGTAAAGGTGGTATAACCAGCCCCACCACATTTATACCTGAACATTTCTAATTTTCTTAAGTCAGCAGGGGACTTTCAGAGACCACTAAGTGCTGGTAACCACATCAAAACATTAATTAACACAACTATATTCCCACACAAATAAAACATTAATATGGTAATTTCTAGCCTGTAACCAGCTGGTATCTTTTCCCCAGCTATATAGATAGTAGGATTAACAGTGCAAAGCAAGTATTATAACAAAGTCAAATTAATATCACCTTTTCCCTGTTTTATAATTCAGAATCAAACAATAAATTATAGAAGTCCTTTAGAAACTGTCCCTCATGAAATACTTCTGGATCCATGCTCAAGGTGTAAATCCCTTTCCACCAAGTTCTCCTGGTTTCTATGTAATTCACAGCTACTCAGTTACAGGATCTCAGCCTCGACATCCATGACCGTCAAATGGACACTTTCCTCTCACTGTCACTGACTTTCTTTCTTCTCTCCCTAGCTTTTTCTCTCTTACTCTTTTGAGATAAAACAGCCCACATATTATTCACAGGTAGCTGCTATGGATCTATTGTCATACAAACAAAGAACAGGAAGGGAAACACTGTTTGGTCCAAGATAAAACCAAGCCAGAAGAGTTTTCTGCAGGAGTGGTACTTGGTTACTACTTCAGATTTTTTTGGTCAAAATCTTCTCAGGCTCAAGCTATACTTGTCAAAAACCACACACGTATCTTTCTCTTCACTCTGCAATAATTTTGGCATCGTCTTCAATGACAAATGCATTTCATGAACATTAACACATTATACATACATAATTTGAAAGAACTACAGGGAAAACAAGCAGCGAAAATATGAGCAATGTCAGTTAATGAAAAGCTCACATTTTCAAACTAGTGTTTGGCTAATTAAAATTGAATTAAGTGACTACAACATTAACTATGTCAACTATTTAGCATAAAAAGTTGTTAAATATATCATATTGTATGTAGGAAGATCCTTGCAATCTTTAATTGTAAGAAATAGTCATGTACTATCTAATTGCACAACTTGGTAGGATATAAAATTCAGTTACATGAATTATATTTAGTAAAATATTTTAAAACATGTTGTTTTTAAGATTGGGGAATTTTATGGATAGTGTAATAGAACTGAAGCACATTCTCAATTACATAATTGTTTCCATTTGCAAAGTCCAGCTAACAGCATAACTGGTCCTGTTTTTACAGTCTAAGGTAGAAAAAGACATCAAGTTAAATGCTTTGAATTCACTTATTAAGAAATAATTTTGAAGTTTTACTTGAATCGTTTTACCACGAAATTCTACCAAAGTTAATCCAGTATCAGAGTCTCCATTTATTCTGGAACACACGTTCCTCATGATCATACATAAACAGAAAATTTTTGGCAACACTTTAAGTTGATACTAACCTTTTCATAATTAACATGTTTAAAAAAAGACTCTAACAAAGCCTAACAAGCCTGAGTATGTCCAATGAGGATTTATTTCAAATACAATTATTGCCATTAAACTTCTGACATGGTGAAAACTGAATCCTCCTTTTTCCTTCATCCATAAAGAGATTGTCCTATTTCTTCATCTATCACAATGGTCACCTCTTTATTTCAAAGTTAGATGGGTTTCATACCCTGTTCCCCTCCCAGCATATACAGGCAGTTATTAAGTTTTCCAGTAAGTCCATGCTACATGTTCCTATACACAAACACCATCACCAGTAAGGACAGGGATTAGGGTAGAGAACCACCTAGAAAAAAAAAATCAGGTTATGCTCAACATTCATTAAAACAATTCATTTTAAAAGTGTTCTCCACCCTACTTATAGCATGACTCACCTATAGCCAAACTCTGGGCATTGCACACATGGTTGAAGGACAGAAGCACAGCAGAGATAACAGTGAGGAGAGCTCTGGCTGCTCTTTGAGGATCCCTGAGGCCCTCATCTCAGCAGCACTTGTTTGCCTGGTTTCACACAATACCACCTGTCCTCCATCATTATCAATCAGGAGATTGCCTACCAACTTAAAGGGGAAGTAGCCTGACTGATACAAGATGATGGAATAAGAAACATGCTTTCTACAGCCAGGACAATAAGCACTATTTCTTAAATGAAATCTCTCTAAATTAGAAGTTTCCAACTTTTTTTTTTTTTCTAATACAATCCTCAGTGGTGGCAAGAGTTGTCATTCCTAGGTCTACACTAGCATCACTTCAATGTAACTCATCTATTGCTAACTCATTTGAAAACCACATTTTATAAAGCCTTGAGCTAAACTGCAGCTAATCATCTGGGCATGGCCCAGAAAACATATCAGTGATTGTAAGGAAATGAATAAACAGCAGAGAAAAAAAAAAGATGAAAGAAAGGCTAAAGCTTCTCTTCAGTTATCTTTGTAAAGAAATTCACCAGCAAAAAGATGTCAGGAGCCTCTGGCACTGGTACCAGTTGTGCATCCAGCAGCACTTACCATTGCAGCACAGGCAGACAAGCTTAACACATCCCAAAGGCCATGCCAAAGTACCATATCATCACAGGCATCTTTCATGTTTACCCAATTCTAGATCCATTTTTTGGATGTCCTTTTGTTAGCAGCACAGCCATTTAAATGGATACTCAAGGTTATACCAAAACACAACATACATCTAATTATCAAAACCGCCGTGCGCTGAGGCTGCAGCTCGCCCATCCCATCTTCATCCCAGTGGGCAAGAAGCCCTCAGATTCATTGCAATACCCACGCTTTTAGATTCAACCTCTCAGAAATTTGCAAGTGAAGCACCTTAAATAGCACAATTAAAGAGTCAAAACACAGGGCTTAACTTCACTGCGTACAGTTCACATGCAAGAAAGGAAATTTAAAAAATACAAAACAGGAAAGAAACTTAACTACAAAGGAGAACAACATACATAGTCCTTACTTTAGCCTCAGCAGCGGTGTCACCGGAGGTCAGCTCCTAGAGCTAACAGACCCATCTGCATTCACTCAGTGCCTCCCTTAAATTCCCAAGCTCCCCTTCTATCCTTAGAAAGATCTAGCCATATCAGGTGATACTACTCAGGTAGTCCCACTGCTGTAATTCTGTACAACCTCCTTTTGAGTTTGGGGTTTGGGGGTGGTTTTTGGCATTAAATCCCTTTTAATTGTCAGTTTCCCCCATCTCAATTTCCCCTGATTGTCTTGTTAAAAATCAAACAATACACATTGTTAGCAGACTAACACATGCTGTCCTGGATAGAATCACACAAACAAAATTATTAACTATCAAAATCAAGTGGTCTTTATACCACTTGCTGAATGCATTCTACCTTAATAAATCAGAGCTTTGATTCTACATTTAAATTCAGTTTCCAAGTTTCATATGGAATACGGACATATGAAAGCTAATAATTGCAAGGCTAACTGACACATTTTATTGCCATCCTTTGTAGACAGGGTGATCCACTGGATGACAATTCTGGTTTAAAGTGCAGTTTTGTGATCATCTCGATTTACTTTACACTCATTCCTGCATTAATATTTATCATGTCTGATGAGAATTGATATAAACAAGTATAATCAAGATTATTTTAGCATCCTTATTACACAAATGCTTTTGGGTAATTTTATGAACGAGAAAAACATGGTTGTATATTTATTCAGAGCTACAAGTACCACACAGGCCAGTCATCTTAGTAACAACCTTACTAGTTTTATAGCTACAGCTATAGTTACAGTTCAGCTCCAATATCAGCAAACTGGAGAGAGTCCAGTGAACTGGAGACATGAGAAGATGAGGGTACTAAATTTGTTTACCCTAGAGAAGGGATGGTTTAGGGAGAATCTAATTGCTAAGCTAACTAGCTAAGGCAGGATTATAGCAGAGACTCTTCTCAGAGATGCACAGCAAAAGAATAAGAGGCAACGGTCACAAGTTGCAGCTGGGGAAACCCAAATGGGCTAAAAGGAAAAAAAAAAAATCACAGCAAGACTATTTTCACACTGAGACAGCTTGCCCAGAGAGGCTGCAGAATCTCCATCAATGGAGGTTTTCATTTTTTGTCTGCATAAGACAGACAAACCTTGAGCAACCTGGTCTAATTTTTGGTATAGACCTGCATGGTACAAGGGATTGGGCTTCCCAGCTCCACAGGTCCCTCCAGCCTAAATTATCTGATTCCAGTGAATGTGTAAAACAAAGCAGGAGACTACCTGCACATCATCTGCTTTGCATGTGATGAATACAAGCAGCCACCACAGAGGGAATGTCTCCTAAAGCACTTCTTTTCTTGGACAAAATAGCTGCCAGTTTTAAATATGATACACAGGAGAAAATAATGCTTGAAAAATGCAACAAAAAGATAGAGAAACTTGTTTAGTGATGGTCCCTGCCCTGCATATTTTAAGAAACAAAATACCTCCAGAGTTTATGTCATTCTGAAAGAGCTCTGCCTATCTAAGAGAGTTTAGGCTCCTTCCATGTCTCTTGGATGCAAAAACATGTTGATGGCAAATGGCAGGAAAGGAACAGGACCTTTTGCATCCTGCTGTGTTTCTCTGATGGAACACAAGAGGCAGGATTCTGTTTGCTTTAGCAATTACTTTACCTTGCATCAATAACCAAGAAACCCCTAGGTTATTCATCCAAAAATCTTAACAAATGCAAGATAGTTACTTAAACTAAAAAAACTTCCTCTGCTGACCTTTGGGCCAAAATGGCATCATATATTCTTAAGTCCTTACCTAAAAACTTTTAGCATAAAAGCTTTTTTTATGAGGCAGATGACTTTGTGGGTCATTCTTATGCTAATATCACAAAACAGTTTTTGGGTTTTTGCTTGCTAGTAGAATAGCATGTCCTTTGGTCTTATCTTGCACTATTTTCTCAGCTGTAATCTATGAGTAGATTGTCATTCAAGCCTCTGTGCTTGAATGTCTCTGTACATTCAGGTTGATTCCTGGCTCTCAAACAGAAAGAAACACATTGCAACATGGATCAAAGCAGGTACTTATGCTAAAAATCACCCTGCAACGGGAGCTAGGGACATTTAAGTTGTCAAGCGAAGATAGAAGACCCACATTAGGAGACTACAGCCCAGAATAACTAGAGTCTTCCTTTACCTCTGAGGGTCATGGCATTAGAAACCCATATAGCACTTTACCAGTTACCAGTCATTGCTCTCTCTGAAGAAGTTCTGTTCCTTTCACTTGAATTACTAGGAAGTTTGCAAGCCAGAACTTATATGGTAGAAATCTTTCCTAAAATTTGGATGAAAAAATGATTGCAAAACGAATCACAGCATCTAGAACTTCTTGTTTTCTCAGGGGTTTTTTTCCCTCTCTTTCTGAAGTGTAAGAGTTACTAGCAGAAGATAATCTAGTTTCCCTTGTCAGACAAAGTTTATGAGTTATATTTGTCACAAGCGAAGCAAAGACTTGATGAGAAGCCCTCACACACAAAAGCTTCAAGAAGATGAAGAATAATTTTCTGTTAAATCTTGATATGAAATGTTTGCAAATCCATTTACTGCCAAAAAAAGGAAAAGATTTGGTTCTCTTATAGTACAAAAAAGTGCAAACACAAGGAAAGTCATCTTCCGCGACTATATAATGATATATTCCTTTTAGATTAATATTACAAGCCAGGAAAGGGGAAAAGGTCAGCAAGATGACTAAAGATGTTAGCGAGACTTTAAGTATCAGTACTGCTTATTACTGCTTATCATTACCATCAGCATTACTTACTACCAATTACAACTGGGAAGTCTGAGTTGGTATTTCAGAAGAATCTGTATAATTATATTCTATACAATATGAAAGAAAGAAGACTTCTCCATCCTCTCTATGCCAATGCTAGTGACTTTGGAAGTATGCAAGCAGTAAAGCTGTGACTCAGGCTGTAACAGTACAAGATGGAGACAGCAATGTATAGTTAGAAAAGTTGTGCTCTCTTTCCTGCTATCAGCTTTGTCAACCACATTGTACTACTAGTTGACATGACTTCTTCTAGAGCAAGACAAATACCGATTTTTATAGATTAGCACTTCGTTATAGCCTGCAGAGTGGTCTCCTCTCCTGTGTCACTTCCATGATGCAAAGGTTGAGTTATATGCCATAGTGAATAATGCCCTAGTCAGTCATGCTGAATGTATTTATGATGAGGACCCAAGAGACAGGTCTTCATGCTGCTTCTGGCATGGAGCACTACGGTTGAGTATTTCATTCTGATGATATTGTCACTTCTGGGAATTCTGAGCTGCAAGGTGAGAAAGAGTCCTATTTGAAGTCCAAGGTTTTGGACTCCCCAGTCTTGACACTCAACCTCTTTAGAACATGGATTTGAATAAATTGGATATGTTGCTCGTAAATTATATGATGCATTCTTTCTATGTGCAAGATTGGAGTAGCATTTACCTATTTTCATAAAGTAACTTCAGTTCCTTATATGAATAGCAGTCTCATCACGTATAACCAGAAGATGTTGGTATTAATATGGTATTCTATTTTTAATTGTACGCTATACAAGTAGCAAGTAACTCTTATGCATCTTTGTCATCTAACCCACATCCATTTCTTTATTACTTCAGTATTTTCCTTTTGCATTTTCAGAATACACTTCCAGAAGAAGGGGTGATTGAATCCTTAAACCAATTTCTGTTATTTGGGAGTGAATCACAAGAGTATGAAAACTGTAATTAGCTTTGGTAATGTGCCTGTAAATCAGACAACCATACAACTGCAGTTAGGCTTTCTGAGATGTGAGGTTAGGTGCAAGAGAAATAATCTTAGTTCCTTCTAGTGATCACAGTCACTGATGCACAGCCTGCTGAGGTGTTCAGACCTCTCTGTTTTGCATTAGGATAATGATTTGGATTTTCTGATACTCTAATGATTGCCTGGAGGTATTTGAAAGACATGTAGATGTGGTGCTTAGGGTCATGGTTTAGTGGTGGACTTGGCAGTGCTAGGTTAACAGTTGGACTTGATGATCTTAAAGGTCTTTCCAACCTAAAAGATTCTATGATTCTGTGATCAGTGTGACCCTCCCATCCACAGCTATAGGCAAGGCTCCAGGAGGCCAACAGCTTTTTAATCGCTGTGCCCTCCAGTCCAGGCAATAGCCAACTTGCATGGCCAAGAAGGAGATAGGATTTGTCATCCAGGAAGCAGCTGTTTGGCTCTAAGATCTGACCAGGATTGAGTGACCTTGGAGCTTAGAGAGGCTTACAAAATGTACATATTGCCATATCTAGCTCAGGATGTGACCTTCTGCACGAGCTGATGAGGTTAGTGTTATCAGAAATTCCATAGCATGACATAAGACATAGCTCCACTTTCAACACAGGCTTTTCAAGTATTGCCATATAGCTTAAGGGATATGACTTTATATCCATTCAACTTTGTCTCCTATTAAGAACCAAAATTTTATAAGTCAAGAAGTCATGTCAAATAGAAGAGTAATATTTGAGATGTCTTTGAATAGGGCTGTCTGCATTCAAAACCACTTAAATATCTGCTGCTGTAGTTACTACTCCTGGAATATAGCCCGGATTTTTCTAAGCATTGCCCCTGAATTCCAGGCTATGCTGGAGAACAGGGAAGGCTGGCTAGGGAAACTGCAACCATTTCAGAGAAATCAGACACAACCTTGCTTTTTAAAGCAGTGCATCCTAATGTATTTAGACAACTGCCAGGTCAGTTGCAGGCCCGCACAGTTTTGCTTTGTTTCCCAAAGAAGAAATTCAGTCAGAGATTTTTCTCTGAGGGACTGACTGCAACTCACTTGAGACCTGTTTGGAATCATTATACGAAAAGATAAACCAAAAATATTTGTCTAGCATTTACAAGAGAAAAATTGCAAAAGAACTTTAATATTAAAAAAACCTGCAAGTATTGGAAGGGAAAAAATTAAGGTTATATCTATACTGAACATTTATAGTCCAAAAGGGAGGTAGGAAACTCAAAAATGCAATGGAGGCTTTACAGATAAGCTTTAGCACTTAACAGTGAGGGATGACCTTTTTGTAATGTTTGAAAACTGCACCATATCCTCTCCTAGTTTGTAACTCAGAATGATTTGTCCAGGAATATATCAATCAAAAAAAAAAAAAAAAAAAAAAAAAAAGGTATTTTAACACACTATCAGCCTCCCACTGGTTCAAATGTTTTAATAGTAACATCAAAAAAAAAATCTAAAAATTTTCCAGTTAGTTACCATTTGTTGGGACTGTTCCGAGGCTATAGTTACTGAGGAATTTAGCAAAGGTTGCTCTATTTAATTGTGTAACAGGCTATGGGAACATCCAGTCAGTTCCTAATTTTCATGGTACAGTCTTAATGATTGTAGCGAGTGGAAGGCATAAGAAATCTTTGATTCATGTTGAACAGTTTTCAATGTAGAAGACTTGGCCACCAGTACAAAGTCTGTGTAGCTGCATGACCCCTTGGAAGGCAGCTTTGGCTCCATGGGATACTGCAGCAGAACAGATGATGGCTCTGAAGCAGGGATACAGGAAGAAACACATCAGAAAAAGGTACATTATGACTCTGGGTGCAGTTCTGCAAAGATTTTTACCTGCTGAACAAAACCTGTTTGAGACATTCCTACGCTACTCTGTGGCCCATGGTCCCTCTTTGGCCCTGCCACTCACTCACCCTGCAGTCTGGCTTTAAAGAAGTCCAAAAAGCCCAGCTCCTCCTCTCTGTTGCTAGCAATGTCAAAAAGGCCTCAAAAAGATGGCTTGCCCAGCCCTGGTTTTGCTCTGTTATGCGCCACCATCCCTTAGATGCCTTTGTCCTGAATGCCCCTTCTTCCTCCCTGCATGCAGTCCCTCCTGCCTGCTTCTCCCTCAAAGCTGCCCTCAGTCTGTTATCTCCACATCCCAGCTCACTCCTCCTTCAGCACATGCTGCACCTCTCTGCCATGCTGTGATGCTACAAAGGAAAGAAGTACGAAATTCAAAGGTTCATCAAAAATCTATTGGACAATAAAATGCACAGCTATATAGCTACTGTATGACATCACTACAGGGCACAGTAAAGGTTGTTTACTTGCCTTAATTAGTGTCCTACTTCAACATGTTTGCAACTCTTAAGTTTATTCATGTCTATTGAATTTGGTGGGCTTGTAAAAGTTGTTTTAGAGATAATTACAACACCCTGGTTATTTCTTTTACCCCCAAGTTACTGAAATACACTCTCAACTTCAACTCTATTTTAACTCAATGTTTTCATTAGGGAATATAGAGAGCTTCATGTATTCCGGAACTGAATTCTGTTAAATTATATTAAATGCAAGTTTCATTTGTAATTTCTTTACTTTGGAACTGAAAAATAGTCAATTAAGGATCCTATTATAAAAATTAGTGGCGCACATCTACAAATCTCAGCTTGATATTCCTAACTGATTTTTTTTAACCTCCCAACAGTTGAATTCTGAAAAAATACTTTGAGAGACAAGATATTTTTCACTTACAGGTAGGTGACAGGAAGCTGCTCCCAGGTGAAAAACTCTGTCAGAAGCAAGGGCAGCTATATCTTCTCCCCATATCATTTTTTCTCTGTTACAAGTAGTTTTCTGACTTGGATACCAACTGAGGCTCTCAGATCCTACCTTTCAAGTGCATTTGCCCTCTAAAGAACAGAAAAGCCAAGTGTCCATGAAGAGCCCCTACTGCATCCTGGTTAGGAGTACCTGAGCTCCTGGAGGCCACCCCAGCTCTGCTTGTCCTACTGAAAAGGCACCACAGAAGAGGCAGTACCATCATCATAGCCCACATCCAAGATTTGCAGCTTCATGCGAGCACTGAAGGTGGAAGGTAGGAGGAGAGGAAAAGCACTGAGCTGTGATGCTAGCTGGCCATCAAAGGCAGATTGCTGGTTCTAAACAAGTGATAAGGCAAGAGGAAAAAACAGTTTTCCATGGCTGTGGAAATGCAAACCCATTGCCTCCAAGTCTTTATTAGAATTTCCAGCCACCAAGATGTGAAGCCCCTACAGAACCTATAGGCCAATCTTATCCTCTAATATTTGCTTTTGGCCCTAAATTCCACTGTGGGAATACAAATTTCTTTGGAAATTAAAAAGTGAGGATTTCTGTTAAATCCTTTTAATGATGTCTGCATACAACTAGAATCGTGCTTTTTTTTTTTTTCTCTCCCATCTAGATATTACATTAGTGAAAAGTTCTGTGATATTATTGGGGTATAGGGTTTTTTTGTTTTTTGGGGTTGGGGGTTTTTTTGGTAGATTTTGGCTCCTTTAAAAGGGACAGCCTGCTATAACAGGTGCATTGCAGACAGGTGCTGCATAAGGTTCCCTACATAGCTCTGCCAATGCTTTTCAATCATGATCTACAACACCCCTGTTACTCCTGTGTGGGGCCTCCCCTCCGCTGGAATTGCCAAGGTTATGAATTATGCCATCGTGTATGGATTTGGACAAATGTCCACTACTGACTAGGCTGACACCACTGAACTTGGTTCGCAGGTAACACAAGCCAAATCTTGGAAGGCTCAGGCTGAGCATTTAACCCACTGTGCAGTCTTTCTCACAGATTTTCTTTTTGATTCAGTCACACATTATGTACCCTGACTCCCATGTAGAAGATTTGTGGCAATTGCATGATGTATGAGGTGCCATTTGGAAAATATTATTTAGTGTAAAACATGATGTTTTTTCTGTTGATTTACAAGTTGGATTTATAAATCTGCACTTCTTACAGTTTGAGTTATATATCTTGCCTCTGATTTATAAAACTCACCAGTAAATCTTTAGCAGAAAGTTTTGATTCAGAAATCATTATTTTAAACATTAGATTTAGCTAAAACATTCAACTGCTTTATAAGTCATGAAATGGATTTACATACCCCAATCTGGATTTACAAATTCTACAGCAGATTTACAAATCACACTGAGAAATTCCTAAATAAAATGCTTTGATTTATAAATCTTCACTTTGCACTTAGGATACAAATGACTGATTTATTACTCTGAAGCTATACAATAATGATTTAGTTTATAAAATCCTACTTTTGCTTTAACTTAAAGTTCTGATTTATAAATACTGATTAGGTTTAGTGCAATATAGGCCACAAAAAGGAAAATGGTTTGGTGCAGGGCTGCTTTGCAAACAACTCCCTACACATACAAAAGGCAAGACATTTCTGAGAGGTCATAGGTGACCAACTGATCAGTGTTAGCAGCAGGGCAAAGAAAGAAGAAAAACTGAAATGAAGAAACTATTTCTTGCTAATAAGCCCAAGGTTTTGAGATGGAACATTTCAACTGTCATAGTTTAAGCTGGCAGGCAGCTAAAACAACCACACAGCCGTTCGCTCACTCTCCACCTTCCCCAGTGGGATGGGGGAGACAATCAAAAAGAAAAAGGTAAAACTCATGGGTCAAGATAAAGACAGTTTAATAGGATGGAAAAGGATGAAGATAATAATAATAGAATATACAAAACAAGTGATGCACAGCACAAATGCTCACCACCCAGAACCAATGCTCAGCTAGTTCCTGAGCTGCCCACCTCCCAGCCATCTTCCCCAGTTATATACTGAGCATGACATCATACAGTATGGAATATCCCTTTGGCCAGTTTGGGTCAGCTGTCCTGGCTGTGTCCCCTCCCAACTCCTTGGGCACTCCCAGCCTCCTTGTTGGCAGGGCAGTACAAGAAGCTGAAAAGTCCTTGACTGCTTGGCAACAACTAAAACATCAGTGTGTTAATAACATTAGTCTCATCCTAAATCCAAAACACAGCACTAGACCAGCTGCTAGTAAGAAAATTAACTCTATCTCAGCTGAAACCAGAACATGACTACCATGTCAAAATCATTTCTCAGTTCAAAAATTTTTTTCTAACCCCAATCTCAACCCCTAACTACAAGGAAATAGTTTGAGTGCCTCCAGCAACTCCAGGAGTTATGGGGACTTCTATTGAAAGTCATGAGGAGTTCCACTGAACACTGGAGGAAATTTGTTTCTCTCAAATGAACTTAATGGTTTCCAGCTTTTAGGCCCTGATCAGATGTCATTTATTTGCACCATTCCAGCCCAGGTGTTTTCAAGTATTCAAAACCAAGTAGGAAAATAGCAAAGCATAAGAGCGAAGGAGACCTCTGCAAATGCCTCATTCTTTGATGTGCTCCAAAAACACTTAGATGACCAACAGAGCACTTAAATATTTTAGATACCTGAGAAGCAGTTCATCATTAACACCCATCAAGGCCTCAGGAAGGGATACTGGGTATAGATGGAATTGTCAGATAGTATAAACATAAAGTGCCATGGAATAGAAATTAAACAGCCGGTTTTCAGTAAAAGCCAAAATTTCTGGAAATATTCTGGTAATATTGTTGTTAGAAATTACTAACAGAAGGTTTCATCCAAAAAGCAAAATCTGGAACCCACTGAAGAAACCCAAGCATCCTGTCAAATTGGGGGACATAGCATCAGAATTCAACCATCATAGATGAAGCTCTCTTTCAAAGCTCACTTCATAAATCTGGAGGAAACATGAGCAGGCTGGAGAACCTCATTGATCTGAAGGGGATTTTCTTTATCCAGGTAGCTCTATTAAAGGGTATCTGCAACACTGACTCTGGATGAAGTTGTCTCTCTAACAACTGGAATGGTTCCATAATACAAGGTTGCTGGAGCATAGGGTTAGAAATCATCATTATTGATTTTATCCTCATTTCTAACACTGAATCACCAAGATCTAAATCCTTGCAGACATTTGGGTTCCTCACCTTCAATGGATGTTAGACATTTACTTAACTCTGAGGGTGTGATGAGAAAGGTGTCTTTAGATTATCTCTTCCCTCCTTATCCATGAATTTCCACCACTGTACGATGGGTCTGACAACAGCCTTGTACTACATCAGTGTGCTGGGAGCCATTAAAGACGGGAATTTTGAGGCACTGTGGGGCAAACACTGATCCTCTACTTTTCCTGTTCCCCCTTCCACCTCCTCAGACAAGCATCCAAGATATGTAACATACTTCAGGAAACATAAACAAGATACATATGAACTGGCACTCTTTGTTAATCTGGAATGCTTTCTTTTATTAAAATAGCATGTGAGAAACAAAGACCATGTATTGTGTTCTCCTAATGACCAATACACTATCTACAGCACACTTGATTTTTAAAGTGTAATGCTCAAACATTCAGTTCATGATTTGTAGAATGGAGAGTACATTTTTAAAGCACTCTAAAATTTATGGATGAAAAATAAATATAAGAATGAGGTATTATTTTATTACAAAATTATGATTAAATTGTCAGTTTTCTGAAACTATTGCATTTCATTTTGCTGTCAGATTTTTGGAGTAGAAGAAATAGTTACACAAGATTAAAGCCCTAGAAGTTAACAAATAAAACGAAGATCTGATCCAAAGCCAGAGAAGGGAATGACAATGCTTTAGTTTTCTTTCTTCAGCAGGCTCTACATCAGGCCTCTTCTTGCTGGTTCAGATAATGCAGTTGATACAAATTCCAGTAATCTCAAATGCAGCAGCCAAAATGATCACGCCTATATGCACATATATACTATACTCACTTCAGCTATAACCAAGTGAATGGCTCTAGTAGGGATGACCAAAAAATTCACCTATGTCTCATTTGTGAACGTGAGTTATCCATTACTGCAATTCCACAACTGCTGTGTAAATACATTTGATGGTTTTGGACTATTGAAAAGTCCACGTTTACCCAGTGGGTACCTTGCTGTGATGTCTAAGGCACAACAGACATCTGTATTTGGGATAACTACAGTATCTCAGCACTATTAGGAGATGATTTTAGGAAACAATCTCTCTTTGAATTAAAGCTCCTATTACTCGTGCTAGCTTAAGTAGGACTGACACTGCTGCAATCAGAGGATCAAACTACATCCTGATGCAACCTCACTGCTAGAATTGGCTCAGCGTAGTGCCATCATTTGGTGTAAGTCAGAAGAAAATTAAGGCTATGCTTACACTTTAACTTTCTTTTAGTACATTTGGAGACTGAGAGAAGACATACACATCCAATTATTGAAATAAAAACATCTTGAAGAAGAAACTAAATTGTTTCACCAACCTATCTGCAAGAAAAATAAAATAAATAAAAGCAAGCCAGACCATTATCATCAAGTAGTACCCAACATCTAATATGATACCTCAAGTACCAGTCTTAATGGAGTGGTTCTCAAATGCATGGGATCAGTTTCTCTGTTTAATCCTGTGAGCCTACAGCTTTATGTGCACTCTACATCTGATCAAGAGTGATACATGTTCAGATACTTACATGTGCACATTTTAAACACATATATACTATGGTTTTACCACATCCGAATGCAGCCACATGAGCACACATGCAAGTAGTAGATGTCATCATACATAAACTAGGTACTTGCATATCTGGCAAACTTGCCAGAAAATATCATTCCTGTTCCTGGTGGTTTCACACTAGACATACTTTTGATCAACCATTAGCCAAGCTCCCAACTTCATAGTCAAAAGAAGTGCAAGTTGGAAAGCATTTAGCTTTTTTTTTTTTTTTTTGCAAAGCACTCGTCCCATTGTACACAATATACAAATAGGGACATCTTTTGATCTAGATTTTATATCTATAGTTTCTCCAGTCAGATCCTAAAAGGACTGGGTAAGCCATTCCAGTGTGAGACTTTGCACTGAGGAGATAACTTTCTTGTGCAGATTTTGCATTTAGCAAGTTCCAACTGTCCTCTGTATTCTTAGATAATTCATATTTCCTCATCACCCTTTTACAAATCTTTCGTCGTTCTTTTAGGTACATATTCACCTACCTCCTTAAATTCACTTGGAAACATTTAGAAAGTAACAGGACAATACGCAGTCCTATTTTCACATTCCTGCATAGTCTAACAGCCATAGTTTAATTCAAGTGTATTTGGTTCCAATGTGATGGTTTTGGTTCACAGCCCAACTGTACTGTGGCATAAGCACTTGACGTCACTGGGAACTCTGCCTTCCTGCGGCATGGTTGAATGGCTCCCCCAGTTCGAAGCCAGATTCATACCTCTGTTTGATTACTTGCATTTATTTTCCTGACAGGTAGCCTTTTGCTGTAATTACAGTAGTAAAATTTTCTACATCCATGCTAACCATTTTCAATGTTCTCTGCACAGAACTAAGAACATGCACATATTGAAGAGAGCTATACAGAGCAAAGGAGAGTTTTAATGCTGTTCTTCCTTTTCAGTCTTCCGTGTGATTGACATCCATTCAGCCACAGATAAGAAACAAAGCTTGTAAATTTACTGGATAAATCTCAGTATAGCACAGCAAAGGTATTTTGGTGAAAATGCTTCTGTGACTGAGATGTGCAGAAATTCTCCAGAATCACCACTTTTGTGTGGAGCAGTCTGTGATAGTAAGATATACTGGAGACTTATCTTGATCTGATAAGACCAAGCAGACTAGCTGAACACACATGTAGCCCACACCCTACCTATTCTAGATTGTTTCCTATCATGTGTTTTCCAGTGTTTCCTCCATTCAGTGTTTAAAACTCCTAAATGACAGGGCTTCCACTTCTTCCCTCAGAAGATTATTCTGCAGCTTAATTACATCTCACCATCTGAAGCTTTGCCCCAACACCCAGGCTGAAATTTCCATTTTTAATAGCATTTTATTTTCATACTTCTACTGTCCTCTCTTCCTGGCCTTTCTTTCTTTGTGCTACCTTAAATAATCCTCCAACCTTCAGGTCCCATTCTCAGCCCGTTAAACTGTTTTGCCTCTCAGTGGCAACACAAAGCAGCCTAAAAAAACCCAGTTTAACAGCCAGCAGACGATTTCCCAGGGGAGGGGAGTCCTCTGCTCTGGTGGAGGCATCATACCAGTTATACACCAGTCTTTTCCCCACTCCCTGGTGCAGA
Source organism: Balearica regulorum gibbericeps (assembly GCF_011004875.1). Taxonomy (NCBI): domain Eukaryota; kingdom Metazoa; phylum Chordata; class Aves; order Gruiformes; family Gruidae; genus Balearica; species Balearica regulorum. The sequence continues at coordinate 12,900,209 of NC_046196.1, read as the reverse complement.
GGAGCCAGCTGCCAACACTACACTGTATTTGTAGTGCAAAGCTGCTGTGGATTGCTGGGCTTTGGTCCATGCCAGGCTATGCTGCAGAATTGGGGTGCCTTTGAAATCTGCCTCTGATACTGCTTGTAGTGCTTCCCCTCGCAGACAGCAGAGCTGTTTCCGTTTTCCCCTAGGGCATTACCTTACATTTGTCCCAGCTGACATTCTTTTCCCTGTTTCTTTGGCATGTTTCTGATCTCAGTTCCCTTTCTATTATTTCGCTGCCCTCAGTGATATTTATAATGTCTCCAATTTAGTATCATCTGTGAATTTCATTAACCAGCTGTTTACTCTCTTCTTTCAGATCATTAACGAGGATGTTAAATAACACTGGACCTAACACTATTCCCTGCATTACATTAGTAGGAAGCTTCCCTACACTTGATACATTGCCTTTTATTGTTCTACTCTGTACAGCTCTCTAGCTAGGTGTTCAACCCACATGCAGCATTTCTAGAAGCCAATGTGAATTAATTTCTCAGGTAAGACTTTGTAAGCAAAGGTATCTGATGCCTTACTAAAACCTAGTGAATACCTAGCATCAGGTATTACGGGAATTTTATTTCTAGGAAGAAATCAAGTTTTTTCAGCTAAGAAACATTCTGTATAAGTCACTGTGCTCATAACAGCAATGGAGGGACCAAAGCTGTTTCAGTGACTGCTACGCTCTTGTTAGAGTATATTTTCTCAGCATTAATGCTGCTTTATCTACAGTCAGTGCATTTCCTTGCTTTTGCATTTGCAAAAAGACACTATTTAAAAAAGACAGATTTTGCATGGTTGTGTTTCAAGCTAGGAGTCTCCCACGCTGCAATCAAGGGTAATGGCAACTACTCACAGGTGTACATATATCACATAAACAAGTGAAACATTGATTGTGAGGGGTGCACTGACAGTCCTCTATCCATAGCATAATCTTCTCAAGAGATATTTAATCAGATGATTATTTACATCTTAAAGACCAAGGAAAGGGAAAATGTTAACATCGAATTATGGGGAGGAATGATAAAGAAGATGCTATGCATGAAGTGCTCATCACAGAACTGATGAATAAAGGGTTTGCCTGAATATGCCTTAACACCACTACTGCAATCTAAGCTCAACCACTTGCATGATCTAAATCAGCAGAATACACTGAAGCAAGTGGAGTTTCAGCAGATCAAAACCCAGGAGACTGTGCCCTGACCTGTCTCAGAAGCTTTCAGCAAATCTCATGTTTCTTCCTCATCTTAAGGTTTTTTTACAATTTCCAAGTTAGTTCACATTATACAACATTATAAAGCATGTTACAGAGAATACAGAGTCAAATGTCACCTTCAGAGGCTTGTTCTTTTGTATATAAAATTCTCCTGGTGAAAAAACTGACTCTGGGTAGAGATAGAACACCAAGTTAAAATTTATTCTACTAATACTGAAATGGAAGAAGGCTTGCAAAAGCCAAGGAGGTTTCTAGTGGTGCATAAAAACATGTGGAGAGCTTATGGCACAAATTATAGTTACATCCCTTACACTAAGCCTTTCTTTTACTAAGTACACATTTCCAAATGTAAGACCCAGCTTCTTTTCTTAGCTGTGTAGTTCAAGGAGTTTGCCATGAGGTACTTAGACTGTGAAGGCAGACTCAGAACTGGGACTGTTAAGAGCTCTGATCAAAAACAATAATCTAATGTTACAAGTGAAATTCTTCTTCTAATTCAAGACATTTCACTGAAGAATACAAAACATCTATAATTCTTTGGTTTGGGACCACAGAAAGAATAACAACCTGGAAAGCAGAACAGGACATTGTGCTGTCTGCTGGATTGGTTCAAACTCACAAACTCCCATGTCACTTTCATCCAATACAACTTTGACTCCAGCATGAATTATAGACTGCAGAGATGTTAAATTCATAAACTAAGTTTTGGAACAGACTGCTCCTACTCTAAAGCCTGGGAAACTACTAAGTGCTTAAAGAGGAGTGACTGGTGCACATCAACTATTACTCCTATTTTTATGATTGCTGTTGTGGTGTTTTTGACAACTGGTGCTGTTAAGTAGAACATGTAGGATTCGGAACTCTGCTTTCTACACAAAAATTATTGCCATGAATCTAAAGCTTTGGGTCACTGTATTCGGATCATCCCCAACACCAAGTACTGTAGACAAAAAACACAGTAGAAATGGTAAGATGTCTATCATTCACCTAAGCTAGTAGCTCACCAGAGCAGCTGCTTACCCACAATCTGCAGTGTGCACATCCTTATTTTCCATTAGACTAGTAAATCAAATGCTGGAGTGGACTAGCTGGATGGGATTTACATAAAATCTCAATCAAATTCACGGCAGCACACCTTTCTCTTTGGTAATTAGATTCAGTGTCGGTTTTGGTTTTCTGAACCCAATAACCCATTTCTTTACTTTATGATATCTTAGCAATTTTCATTAGCAAGTGAATTTCTATGCATCACTTTTTAAAAGCACCAGCTGCACCAGTAAAAATGTGCATCCATTCACTGAACAGTCAAAAAATCCAAACGCATATTAATACATCTATACTCACTGAACTCTCGAGCACATCTGAATAGCTATCACTTGTTCCTGACTTCCAACGCAATGTCCCACATAATGCTGATGAAAATACAATACACTGGGTGCAAAACTGGTTGAAAACCATATCTAGAGAGCAATTATCAACAGTTCACTATCAAAATGAAAAAGAGGCATCAAACAAGGGATCTACATCAGGTACTATTCAGCATTCTCATTATTGACTTGAATGATAAAAGGCTAGGCTTATAAAACTCGAATGGATCAAACCAGAATGCGCTGCAAGTATGTTGAGCTACAGAACCAGCCAGACAAATTAAGAAGAGATCCAAAAATATTTTGGGGCTATAAAAAATGTTTAATGCCATACTCAGATGCATAAAAACACACATATGCTGTAGTACATGAATGAAGAAATGAAGTAACTCTTCTGTATATTGGGAAGACCCCGGGTGATACCAGTTTGAGGCATCTTTCTTTGACAAGACTGTGATCCAAATGGAGAAAATCTAGATGCAATGATAAATCAAGAAGCCATAACCCAGCAGGTTAATTAACCAGCATTATTAAGCCAGCGAAAGAAAGAGCAAGGTATCTTACATGTTAACCTGACAACAATTCGTAGTCACATTAAAGCTTGTAGAAGAGAGGTATGGATCAAAGCTGCCCTAAGCCACAATGAACAGAGTAAGAAATAACAGGTTTAAATTACAGGAAGGAAGAGTCAGATTGGATATCAAGAGAGAACTCTTGTATGGCAAAAACAGTGAAGTACAGGAAGAGATTTCCTGGACATATTGTGCAGTTATGCAAAATGATGTTTTTAAACAAAACCAAGACATGCATCCGCCAGGAATGACACAGAAGTGATCAGTTACACCACCCTGGGACAAGAGGATGGCCTTGATGCCTCCTAAAAGCCCTTCAAGTTCCTGTGGCTAAATTTAAAATCTCAGCTTTAATGTTTTCTAGAGAGGCCAGAAATATGAGAGCCCTTGTTTGAGATGAAAAATACACAGATTTCCAGTTCTTTCTTCAAATCCAATAAGAAATGTTGAGCGAAGATTTCTTATTCATGATTCCTACTCCTGAGCCTTTTTGCAAGACAATGTCATATGATGAAAAACTTCCCTGCATTGCAAGCTATTCCAACATCTCCTCATCTTCACTTGTTACTCTAATTGCTGTATTTCTTTTGGTGCATTGGAGAAAGTTGTAGTACGTATTAATTCAGAATTGATGGTACCTCTCTGGAACACTAACTGACTGGATGGCTAATTGGCTATTACAGCTGTGGTTCACAACAGCGTATCTTTACCTTATCTTAATGGTCCTTTTTTAAATGCCCAATGATGGGAAATTGTAATTTAAAAGTTTATTCATTTCCATACTTGCTACCAAAGGATTCCTGATAGAAATTTGTTTTTCTTATATCAAGTTTGTAGATGAACTATAAACTTAGGCTGCTAGACATTCCTATACCATCAACTTTAATTTCAGCCTGGCCTGCTCTTTTCATTTATGAAGATGATACAAGGCTGTACTTTTTCCAATAACACAACCATACCTTACTCCATCCTGTGTAGCCTCTCCTGTACAACACTTGTTGTAGGAATAGGAGATTAATTCCCTATCACAGTAAAAAGTTCTGTGGTCATTTTTTAGACTTAGTTCAACTAAAATTTGAAGTCTCTGTGCAGTAAACTTCTTCATTTGATTCTCAGACTTAAGGGCACAGAGGCAATTTGATTCTCAACCTCCAGTCCAGAGGATTGATCCTTAAAGGCAAGGAATGATGGTTTAATCACACCAAAAGGATACAGCAATTAGAACTCAAACTAAATCTAGACTTGCAGCAAACACTGGTGGAGAAATGTATAAGCTATGCGTTCTCCATCTAGCATGTTCTCTCACTGTTATGAGCTGTAACAAGACCAAAAGGCTGTGTCAACAGTAATGCAATGTTGATAATATTGTTCCATTATACAGTTCTTTCATTTAGAGGGGTTCAAAGGCATCTTTAATTAGCTTGTATAGGAATCTTAACTATTGAAATGAAACCCAGTGAAAAGCAGCAAGAAGGCTCTGCATGAAACAATCTTCACCGTTGCAGAACATTTGAGGCAGGAAATGAAGTATACCAAATGTTATGTCAAGACAGTGGTGAGAAGAAAAGAAGGGTTGGGCTAAAGATGGATGAACTCCCTAGTCAAAACCAGAAGCAAACTCTCCTATTTATCCTCCATTTTTATTTAAACACAAAGAGACTTTGAGTCTTTCCCCTTCCATCCTGGGTGTTGTGAAATTTTAGGAAATCTCCCTAGGGCCAGAGAAAAGATGGATGTCCTCTGCTGACCTGCAGACGGGTAAGTCTAAGGGCCAAAGTACAGAAGCCTTTGAAGGGAGATACAAGTTCAGCTCAGTTGGCAGACACACTTCTCTCTCTCTCTCACTACTGCCTTAATTTTTTAGGCTGCACAGGCTGGAAGAGAAAGGGTGCAAATGTCTTGCCACAGCCTGAATCAGTTTTTCCAGTGAAGATCCTGGACGGGATCTGTGTTATCTACTAAAATGTTGACAATTCAGAAAGAAAATCTATTTTTATCATCATCATTAACTTCAAGGAATAACCACTGTTAGCAGAAGGATGGCTTGGCTAACAGGGAGCAGCCTGAGCCACAGCAACACTGCCTGGCCTGAGACTCCCACTCCTTCACTGAATTAGCTTTAAGAAAGAACATAACACTAGGGCAAAAACTGACGGCAATGAGCAACTCCAGGCATGCAATGGAGAGCAAAACAAGGCTGCACAAGCATGCATGGGAAAACCTGATCTAAACTGTCATTACCGAACACCCCCCAATGCAGATAAGGTCCAGCTGTAGCTGTGAAGATGACATTCCTCTCTGGAGATGAGCCAAGCTGGAGGAGGATGCGTCCCACCACCATTGCCATGATGTTTGAGTTACTGCCAGCTATGGAATAGAGAATTCATCATCTGTCAGTGACCTCCAAGATAAGTCAAAGTTTTCATTGCTCAGAAAGGAAAATCATACAAAAAATGAAACATCTGTTAGGAGAATAAGCTGCATTTTATGGTGTTTGCTGTATGCAGTAACATGCCTGTAATCTCAGACCGTGTTTGCTATAACATACTGACTCACTGCCTCTCTTCACTACACAGTTCTGATGCCCGAAGTCACCTTGACAGGAGCAAGTATTAATTTCTGTCAGTGCTGTTTTAAATGTTTGCATAGACAGAGTTATCAAGGCAAGTGTGAGCAGATTATAGGTACAGCCAGAGCAGCTCCTCGCTCGGCTGTCCTTTTGGAGCTCTGCTCGAGTTACGTACCCAACAGTCACCAAGTCTTTCCTTACACATAGTCTGGAGTATAAAGTCACAGTAGTATTCAAAAGGTTAAAGCAGAGTGAACTGTTAATTTTAATGCTTTCTCTAAGCTTCAGTTTTAATAAGCGAAAATGATGTTCTTATTTGCAGTAAAGTGGTGTTATAAAATTCTGTCTGTCAAGCTCATTTTAAAACCATGGAAATAAATGATCTGACAAAATCAGGCTATTAGACAAGTGAAGAAGAGTGATTTCCATAAAAGTAGAGGAGCTGTTCCTTAATTTCACACTTGGTAGTCTTTTGGGTCGACTAAATTTTTAAATAAGTGATAAAATTATATTAGCGCAATTGCATTTTTATAGATTTTTTTGGTCATTGTACTCTTTTTCAATTCCTTTATTTTAACTCAAACCATTCTGCTGAAAGGTTACCTCTCAACTTATGTTACCTCATAACAGTTTCTGCTCACACAACAGAACTGTAGGTTCACAAATCCTCTATAAAAGTATCCAGAATGACCACACTGACCCAAAAGTATTCTAAAGTGGAAAGATCATTTTATTGCAGTCACGCACTGCTGAAATGCTGGCCCTGCACACTGCATTTGACTGTCTGCAGAAATAGATGCCAAGTAAGTCACTTCAAAGCAGGTTGGTTTCATATATGCACATTTTCTCTAGGAGCAGACTACAATTTCCATCATATACACCATGCATGTAAGAACCAAACAAGATGCTTTTCCACATCCAGGTATGTGTGGCAAGCGCAGCCTTCATAGAAAGAGAAGTCACTGTTCATGATACCCAGACAGCAAAGATCAGACAGGCCTGTTCCTGCAGCTCAGAACACACAGCTCAATGCTGAGGGATATCACAAACTCCTTCTGGGGCTGATGCCCCTCAAACACATTCCAAGCAACTGGAAGGACAATTGCCCATGCCCAACTCCACCCTTCACCCCAGAAGTGAGGGAAGTTTGCACACCCACAACCCAAGGGAGAATTTCTGTTGCCAGTTTTCTTAGCCTAGCCCAAGGAGAGCAGAGCAAGGCTATTGGCTTCTCCTCACCTGAACCCAACCACCCATTTTGGGACCACAGCTGGCTGTATACAGGAATTTGGAAATAATTTTAGGACCACAACCTCTTCCATAGATTAATTTTTTCACCTCTGGAAATTTATGACAGGCTTTTTTCTGACAAATCAAATCACATATTTCAAGATTAAAGCTAATTCTCCTCCTCACAGACTTAAATAATGTTCCAATAATTATGTTGTAGTAGGAAGGTCAGTATAAGAGGATTTTGACCTTTTATGAGGTCAATGACTCTTCATCTCATCTTGCTCAGTTTCATTTGTTTGTTGAGAGAAGAGATCCAAAACATTGATACACAGGCTGTGACATCCTGTTTGAACATTAGCTTACTATAATTGGTCACGTCATCATGTATCATATTAACAATATACACAAAAGTGCCCTGAAACAATTGTCTTATAGATCCATCACATATCATAACAAAGCTTCTGGGACTGTTATCCAGCAGCATCCAGTTGTGATGCACATTCTACTTGAGTTCTGGATCTAAACATCACTGTCATCTTAATAGTAAGCGATAGATTAATAACTTCCTGCTTGTTTGCAAAACCTACATGCATGTAAAAGATGGCAATACAAATTTATTGCCACTGAGCATGCTCAAAATAGGAAGCCCATAGAAAAGCAAGAACTTCTTTGTGTATGTTTTTCAAGCCAACAGCTCTCAATTTTTCCAAGTATGACAATTCCTTACCCCAGTAATGCAGTGAGCTGTTCTGGAAAGTAGAACTAGAAGAGTATCTTCATCTATCAGCTGAATGAGACACACGTGACCTTGAAATGCAAAATGAAAAAATACACTAGCACCTTGGATTTATGTCATATAAATCACACTGAAAGCATTTTTTGTACAAACTTTTTAACATCCTCTTTCCCCATGCTTTCATATGTTTTAAGACAAGTGCAAAATCAGGTTCATTCTACACACAGCAACCTAGCTATATTTCAGTCAAATTTCAGCGTAATTAGGATGCCTAAATCTCCTAGGAAGTTTGAGATTTTCAGCTAACAACTTTATCTTTTTTCCCTCCACGTTTTCCCAGCTATTTGACAGCAAGAAATACAAGTGATTTAACTCCTGATGCAGTAGTCCAAACTCTGAGCAATTCCTTTATTAAGTGCAGAGAAAGGTCTTGCAGCCAGAAATCCTCCTACCTATGTTTTTTGTAGTCCTAGAATATCATCAGCTTGACCCAGACTCAACAAGAAAGTAAATATAATTATCCTCCTTACACCCAACATGAGCCATTGGCATGTAAATGCTATAATCCCCAGCAGAGGCATTTTGTAAGGGAAAACTCTTGCAAGTAGATAGAGTATAAGCAGAGATCTTAAATAACTCTGAGAGACTTTTCCTCAGTCCCATCCCAGAAGTTGTTCCAGGAAGAGTCCACAGGCAGCAGTTTACAGAGCCCGAGCTTTACGTTGCTGCAAAAAGATGCTGTTGCTGATTCTGCAGGATCCATGCTATTCCTTGAGTGAGTCAGCACTGAGCGAACGCCCTGGTATTTGTGCAGCTGGTAGTACTATTTTTCAGATAAGATGGAAAGTGATGCAAATTTTAATAAACCATGCAGACAAAACTATTAACATCCCTACAGTCTGTTCTGCATATTATCTCAGTCTTTTAACTAAATTCCAGTTGACCTGCTCTACTCTGCATGGCTGCAGACCTTCTGGACTGGAAGTGCAGCACAATGGCACTTTACACCTCTTAAGCACCAGTAGCACATGCACTGGATCTGGGCCCCAGTGAAAGGGGCTCTGTGGAGCAGGAAGCTCTATAAATGTGCTTGCCCCCCACATAGTGCTTGCTACACTCCATCTGTCAGAAAATAGGTAACTCCATCCCTACTATTTCTGCTTGTTGATACCTGTTCTTCTCCCTAGCACAGGTCCAAGGGTCTGGGACCACCATTTTGGAAAGCTCAGGCAGGCGAGCCAGGGCAAACAGCCCTTCTACTCCAGAAGGGGGCTGCTCTATGAGGAAAGCTAACTGCTATGGGGCAGCCACACAGCTTGGGGACGATCCAGTGCCACCCCACGGCACGCGGAGGAGTCTGCCAGGGATACCACAACCTGTGGAGTCCAATAGAGTCATTGAGAGCTTTTAAGTCTAGGAAACAATAAAATGCCACTTACAAGGAACAAAGGAAACCTATAGCAGTGCCAGCTGCTCAGCCTCAGCCTCACACACTCCTCCCTGGATGTTAAATACAAATAAGCAAGCTTAGGACACTCCAGCAGCTCCACTCCACACGGAAGATGCACATTCAGCAGAAGTGAATACACACTCTCCTTTTTATTAAAAATGAGAGATAATTTAAAGCTCTCTTCTATCTTGGACTTGGGAAGTGTGATGCATGTGCCTAAAACAAAGCAGTGGGAACTGTGCTGAGGCCAGCAGATATGTCTGCAGGCAGCCAGCCACCAGCCAGCCTTCAAGGTGGTCCTCAGGCTGCAGCGGGGCTCCCGGGGTCCCTCCGGCTGCCAAGGGGGCTCCTCAGCACTGAGGCAGGACAGGACAATCAGCACCGCCTCACACCGCCATGAGCTCTGCGGAGAGCCCGGGCACAACCAGGCCTCCGACACAATGCACTCCCCGGCTTCCTCTGCACCCAGGGAAGGTCTCACAGCCCCTCGCAGCACACCCGTGTCTCGCAGCCCCTTGTCTGTGGCCATGGCAGGAAATAAACCTACCTAAGGAACAACAGGAACTTTCCTCAGGTTTTTAAGGAGAAAAAAAAAAAAAGGAAAAGAGCTGGCAGGTGTGAAGTCTTCTGCAGCATCAAGTCACTGGCAGCCCTCAGGCCTCCCCACAGTGGGCCTGAATGCCCACTGCACAACACATGAAAAGTACTTGGAAAGAAAAGGACACAGAAGCTATTCTTTCAGTATTAAATCACTGGTTGATCCGAACACCACAGAAGCATCCAAATCAAGCTTTTCAGCTGCTCCCATAGGCTGCATGTGAGACCCTGCCGCAACATTAACTTCAAAATTAGCACCATTTAGAACACTCAGATAGTCTGATATTGATTTATTTGAACAGATAGGGTTCTGGTTATTTAAACAAACAAGGCTGCAATACAGTCAATGTAAATCTACCTGGGAACTGGAAGCTGGTACACCACACTGCAGCTAGTTTATTGCTTGGAACATCTTGCCATGAGCGCAGTGCGGAGAGGTTTTGTTTTCGGGCTGATTGTCAGGGAAGATGGAGCTTCATCTCTTGGGCACAGACAGCCCGCACTGTCCAAGAGACCACCTCACCCTCCCCAAGCATGAAGGGGGTACTCGTTTCCCCATCCTCAGAGCACCTCCTGGTCCTGCTGGAAGACTCATTTCTTCTTGCGGTGACTGGAAGGACTAGCCGAACTAGGGTGTTTTTATTGACAGAGCATAAAGTTAGAGGAAAAGTTGTAATAGTTAACAGGTGTACGATAAAATTGAAAGACAAGTAATCCCCACCAGCAGTTCCCACAACAAAGCTTCAAAATGGTGGAGGTGTAATCTTTCAAAGCCACCCAGACACTCCTTAAAAGATGTTTGTAATGAACACAAATTATTGTCAGACACCTTCTCCTGGTAATAACAAAGTTCTTATCATTGTATTCTGTTAACAACTAGTTTTTATTATATCAAATAAAGGTGTGAATCCACATCAGATTTGACTATTAACACATGATTAACAGCCGGCACCAGCATGAGCTAAAAGTATGTAGTCTATTTGCTTTTCAGATGTAGTCATCTTTTACACGAATCTCATATAAAATCTATTGGGAGATCTTTAACAAACAGGACCAAGTCCTGTCGAATTCCCCAGCCATATACTATGAACACAGAGCAGTGTAGCTGTTAATAAGGGTATTCATCATGAGACAGCCTATTTTTGGCATTGTATATGACAGTCTCAGTAACTTACAATTGTCCCTTGAATGTGAACTTATCATTTAATTACACTCTGAGAGACTGCTTTCCCATATCACCCAGCAAGTTAGTTAACCACACAGCAATTCTCCAGCTAATCCAAGTGTGATTGGATCAGTCCAAGGTGCACAACATATCTTTCCATTCCTGGGAATCCCCTATGGAACAGTCTGTTTATTTCCATCTTTGGGTTGTTTTTTTGTTTGTTTCTTGAATTTAAATACCCACTGGCAAATGCTCCAAGATTTTGAACAGATAAATAAGTTGCTTAAAGGAAGATGAATTTTGATTCATCATAAAATACCCAATGTTAAGCCAAATGGACATATAGAAAGCCTCAGAAAAAGTACCAATAAAGCCTTGGAAAGAAAAACAGATCAGCCATTGGCAAAGGTTTTATTTATTCATAATCACTGTATCTTAATGAAAACAACAGGTGTCACTGGATAATTTACTCATATTCAGTATGTATTAAGAACACACATTTTGCAAGTGATGTGGGGTGAAAAAGGCTTTTTTTGGTATAGGAAGCATATGCTTACGTTAAAACATATAATAATTGTTTGAGAGCTTATAGTGCCCCCAAGTTCCATTAAATGCATATTTCTTTGTTTCTATTGTATACTTCATGCAATGTTGACAGATAGCCACAGTGCTCTACCTTGCTGCAATTCAGTTTCATGGGAATGTAAAGCAGCTGTATCCTCAGGGACATGGTCAGTTTGAAGTGACACCTGACTTTTGCAGCATCATAGTATATCCCCTAAAAATAGTTATTATTGTTATTGGTCTCCTTACCTGGGAAGAAACACACAAAAAGCATTGCTTCCTGCAAGAGGCTCTCAATCTTTTGAAGACAAAAGCAAGGAAGAAGGGGGGGTGGTGGGAGAAAGAAAGAAAGAAAAAGGTGTTGTCTCATTTCTCCCATTCTGCTTCTTAACTGCCAGAACTAACCCACAGCACAAGCTTTAAACATCGACAGAAGCAGGTGCCCCAGTCACCTGTGAGTTTGGTCTGTACCAATAAAAGTCAGTATGTATTGCCTATGCAGTACATATTACATTCCCTTAGAGAGGCATTAAAATGCCAGCTACATTTAAACAAGTGAATGTCTGGCCCCTAATAAAACCCACATAATTTAATACTAATGAGTCTACCAATTATGACCCAGTCTCTGAACTTCCTTTCTGGGAAAAATCATTGGGAAGGTAGTTCAATGCCAACTCTAGCAATTACATTACTGCTCCAATATAGAGAGCCCCAGCTTCACTTCTGGTCATTGCATTAACTGATTTGGGGTGCAGAGGGGAAGGGGTGAGGTGCGATTGCCTGCCTGTGACAATGAACAGAATCTAAACAAGCTTGCTGATCCTCAGACCAATCAACTGCTTTCACATCTTAATCAGAATATACTGCTGGCTTTAATGGTAGCAGAAAAAAAGTAGTTATCTCTTACAAAGCAGTCTCCTACTGCTAAATAACTTAATAGTGCTGTGGCTGTATAAGGTTTCCCACTTGAGAAGAGACCCAAACCCCATTTCACCAGTGTTTCTTTCAGAATCTGTAGGAATCCTCCTTAAGATGCATATAGCATGACTGCAATGCCTACATACTACAAGATGGAGGGCTTTCAATCACCTATTTGCTTCTTGTTGAGCCTGGATGCAGGCATGTTATTTTCTCTGTTTGTGGTAGAGCTCTAGGTGGAAACAAGGTCTCCCTACTCAAGCAAGAAACTACCACAGCAGCAACAGGAAGCACGCAGCCACATTTACAGGGCAGTTCAGTACAGCACTGCCTACAATAATTGTCTTTCTGCTGCCTGCAGCAAGGTTGCCAGCTTAGGCCTCTCATCCTCACTCATCTGCTAGAAGACTGCATCCATTCATCATCTATGCAGAATTTAATTCAGTGCTTACCATATGTGTAATTAACAGGCTCCACTATGACAATAAGCTCCATTTTGAGCTGACCATTGAACTACACAGAAACTTTGGCTGGTGGTGAACAGACCCATCTGCCTTCTACACTTGGACCTGCCACAGTCCCGCGTGGCGTTCAGCACGTGTACAATTAGACGCCGTACCTCTGCCCGTCCCCAGCCATGATCACCACACTCTGCTTCTGGTATGGACTGCCCCTGGAAGCCCTGCAGGGCCTTCTGGCAGGCAACGCTGGATGCTGGTTGTATACCTTTAATTCATAGTGCACCTTTAATTTCTGTGACATGCTGAGATAACACAGTGAGGAGTTCTTTAGAAATGCTATAAATAGCTTAAATAAATAGATATTCTCTGTGGTGGGTCCTCAGCTCCGGAACTGACTCTTGCCAGAAATCCATCAGAGCCTGAATCTGGCAAGCTCTCGTAGGAGATGCGAGACACATCTTTTTACATTCCAACTCACTAAATGCAAGTGCCTGGCTAGTTCTGTGAAAAGGCGGGGGCAGGGGGAATAAGGCCTGGAACACAAGGGGTCACTCCCTGTGACAGCTCGAACGTTGCCTGCCGTTAGTTCACCACGTAGTAGCTGTTGGAAAGGGCACATAGATACTACAGTGCTACTGCCATATAAATACATACAATAATTAAAGCTAATTTCTATGAGAAACAACTTTGTGATCCTTTGAGACAAAGGGCTTGCTGTGGATGTACGATATTATCTTTGTTATTACTAAACAATGTTGGATACACTATTGCTGCCAAACGTGTTAACTCCTCTCCTCATCCCTCGGTGAGCTATGACTGCATCTTTGGAAAAAGATTGCTCTGGAAAGGTACGCATTTGATAGGCAAACAAAACAGCCTCAAAAATCTCTTTAGGGCATTGAAGAACTGGCTTCTATTCCCAGCCTCTGAAGTCAAATAACTGTCACAACTTTGTCTAAACTAACCAATGCCTAAGGTTTCAAGGTATTTAATTACATAATAAGTAAATTATAGAAACACAGAGAATGAGTGGAAATGCCTCACATTCAGAGTCAGACATTTTGTCTCAGGAAGTCTGGCATCCTCAGCAGAGAATCAAGATGAAGTCGAAATTAGTGTTGTTACGTTATTTCTTTTATAGCGGTTGCCTGAAAGTCCACAATGCCAGCCCATTAATGTGCTGTCACTCAGTAACATCACCTATTTTGTCCTTTAAGAAATAGGTTTGTATGCATTTTTGAACATCAAAACCACAAACATTCACTGTTTAAAACTTTTTACGGTGCGACTATTTCTAGTCTCTCCTGCCAAGATGTTAATATTGCTAGTTTAACGTGGCTATGTATATATTATTTATTGCATGAAGCACATAGTAATTATTTTTACTTTGGTCACAGAGTATTTGTTTATAAAAAAAGGCAGAGTTTTACCTTCTTGGTTGTTACAATTCTCTCACCTCTTGTCTTCTAACCATGCTGCAAGTCTGTCAAGAAGGGCTCCAAAATAAATTTAACATTGTAATTATTACAAATAAGTCACACTGGCATTTGTGTAGGAAGACACACACCCCACACCCCCCGCATGCTTCTACCACGGTGGCAAACTTATTTCAAAAATTCTGATGAAACGCTTTGTAAATTTGTTATTCTGTGATGATAATAAATCATTATAGCCTTAAACACTTCTCTAGCTTGGAGCCTCAGTCACAAATTATCTTGTCATTCTGACCAAAACATTCTCCAAAAAAGCTTGACAAGTGCTAAAACCCAGAACATGAAACCATGTGTTGTTGTGAAAGCAAGATTCAGAAATGTCAATTAATTAGATTAAGAGGCTACTTTTAGCTTTACTTGTGTTGCCAAATAACCCTTAAATATGCATAGCAGTGGAAGTCTACCTCAGCAATAACAGTACTTCTGTGCAAAATAAGACAATGGATCTGGCTAATAGAGGGAATTATATGTATCTGTCATTCAGACAGGGAGAATGATCTAGAAGCAAATGTCTTGCTTCCCTTTCCACTGTATGGATTCACAAGCAAGATAAATTCTGCCACTTACAAGTTTAGGCACAGTTTTTTTTCCCTGAAATCTGATTCAGATTAGAAAATAAAAGTCGAATCACTATTATACATCTCCATAAGTAAAATGGATTTCTAACATCACTCTCTGTGTAGCTGTCTCCCCCCCACCCATAAAATATCATCCTTTATTTGCATTTTTGAAGTCCATTTTAGGAAGAAAAAAGTGGTGCAATTAAATAGATTTTATTCAACTTTCTCATAGCTACCCCTAAAATTTTTATCTTTAAATAATCCATATCCTCAATTTATTTACACTATAAACTGTTCTATATTTTAATGGTATGTTTGCTTTAAAAGGGGTTGTTGGCTTTAATAGCTCGGTTATTATCTTTGTAAACTAACATTCCACATTCCTCCTAACTAAATCCTAGCAAAATGTCTGTGCTTGCATTTGCAACATACATTCCACCACTGAAAATAAAATTTAAGCCAAATAAATGTTCTGTTCAAATTAATATACATAAAATGAATAGCTAAACATAGATCAATTTTGATGGATTTAACAGTAGGTTTGTTAGTGGCAGGAGGGTCATGATATGTAATACACCCAAGAGAATGGAACTAAGTAAATTTAATTTCCTGTAACCCCTATTATTTTGTGTTACAGTTTTTAATGCTAGAACACTGTATCTCTTTAGAAAACATTAACTGCTTATGTTTTTATAAGACATATCACTAGTGATACGGATCAGTACAAAGGTACAGTTACTACCCACATGGGTGGGTAAGTAAACAAGCAAAATAGGACAGACCCCAACAGGGGTAGATCTGCAGCTGAAGGAAGTCTGTAAGCCTCAGGTTCTGGCCCGGGACAAGACCAGTTTACACCACAGGAGCGCCTTCGCTGAAGCTCAGGAAAAATAATGTGCTAGAAGGTAGAATCGCATTACATTTTTCATTAAAATACACCAAAATAAATATATTTTCTCATCTTTGCCTTTCCATCCTGTCCTTTCCAAGGACCTTATCTCTGGCAAAGCCATCATTTCTCAGATAGGAGGGTTGTGGGCACAGCACAAGACCCAAAGTTACAGTACATAGAATCAAATATGGTATACGGTGTCATCAGTCCTTGAGCAATAGCCATCTCTGAATGACAGTAACTCAAATAATGAGTTTTGGCCTTTAGCTGTAATTGTAATTCTTTAGCATTTAAAAAAAAATCATTATTTCAATAGTTTCGTTTTCCCTGCTAACTGGTCCACTGTTAGCCATGTTACAAGCAATGGTTTCTAGCAATTAGCCCTGTTCCTCCCCTGCCAGAGCCTGTACGGACCAGCAGTCTTCTCTATGGCCTGCACTTACATTGCTAAGCAAATATTTCTCTTTCCCCATTCCTTGGCCTTTCCCTTCGTCACAGGGCACCTACACGGACTTTTGGCTGCTGGCTTGACCGGTGATTATACAGTGACTGTACGTAACCACGTCTTGCTGCTGCTGAATACGTGCTTGAGTCTAGTCTCTGCAGAGGGTATCCTATACAGGCCCTTTACTGAAGGGGGAAGGCAATGAGGAATAAAGATGGAATATTTAAGGATATAAAAAACCTTACACATTAAAAAAAACCCAAACAAAACACCAAGACAGTCCTCCTGATTTTTAGACACACCACAAACTATTCTTCAGTGCTCTGGCCCAGGCTGTTAAAAACTGAACATCCTAAGTGTTCTAAGAAATTCTATGAGAAGCAGATGGAGGTATTTCCTTACAGAATGAGCCTTAAGTTTAACAACTGAAATATATTGTCCATTGAGGTAAAAATTCAGAGTGTTGGAGGCACCCTGTGCACAACGGCATTAGGTGCTGCATCCCTGCCACCGGCCGAGCTGCCTGAGAGGTGCCAGTGCCTCAGCTGGTCTCCAGCTGCTCCCAGTGGGGCAGGGACCCCCCATGGGTCCTGTGTCCCCTGTGGCCATTCCCTGCAGATGTTCTGGAGACCTCGGGACTTCTCGAGCAGTGTTAAGTGGTTGTTTCGGCACTTAAATCCTGCTCTCTGTGTCTGTGCTTGGAGAAGCCCTATGAAACTGTAAGCCCCGGCTGAAAATAGAGCACCGAGGACTAAATTAAAATAAAATTTAGTAACAGGGCCCAAATGTTAACATGCTGTATTTATCTCAAACTTATTAACATTCCTGTGAGTCTCTGAAACACTTTATTACTGATACATGGGATTGTGCTGCTATAATAGGCTTCCCTGAGGAGTAACTAGGACTCCAGCTGTACTGCAGGATATGTTGTACGACATATTATAGGGTTAAATGGTGCTGTCTGTTATCTGCACAATGTGCGTATTACGAGTGTAAATGAGGGAGCTCATTTGAGAAACCTGAAGTCTGCACTGAAACACTGAACAGGTTTGTACTATGAAAAAAGAAAGTGAAAAAAGAGTGAAGGGTCCCTTTTTCCAGTTGCGAGCGACTTAGTCCTATGATTGATGTAGAAAACTTAACGCCTCTGCCAGCAAAAAAAATGAAGCTGTGCTAAAGTAACTCTACCTACCCGTGTTAGAGAAGTGCAACCTCACCTGAGCACAGAAGGCAGTCACAGTGTAAAATGGCAAAACACAAGGCCATTCACCGCCTGTCAAAAGTGGTTAGCAAAGGTAACGATGCTAAGCCACGTAGGTCCCTCCCTCTGCTAAAAGGGAGAAAGCTAGTATTTCTTCCTATGCACCGCAAGAAAAGCCTGATGAACTGAACTGTTGACAGAAGTAACATGAAAGCTCCATCAAAATAGTTAAAATGAAAAATAGTTATTACTGATATATGGCAGGAAAGCATACACAACTTTGCGGAAAAGAGATGTACTCTCTGCAACAGTCGGATGTACCTGAGATGTTCGAAAAGGATTGTAGGTTCCAGGAGCCCTCGAAGTTCAACATCTGGTTATTCTGCAGCACAAGTAGGTAAAGAACACCCACATCAGTTCATCACGAGGTGCAGCAATGGTGACTGCACTCCTCCTCCGCAAGCTACTCTGTGCTTAACTTGTAGTTAGTGTTGTGTTCCCTTTGATAATCTAATCTCCATGCCCTTGCTGCAAGTTGAACTGATTAACTTTTGGTCTGCCCTTGGTAGACACGTAGAACATTTGATCAGCACCCATTTTATAACAACTTTTTTTTTTTTTTTAAACACAGCTAAAGACTGTTATCATGTCCTTACTCAGACTTCTTGTTTCTAGACTAAACAAATCCAATTCTTTTAACTTTTCCTCATAGGTCATGTTTGCAAAACCTCTAATCATTCTTGTTGATCTCCTCTGGATTCTTTCCAATTTGCCTCCATCTTTCTTAATGTCACCAACTTCAGCAGAAGTTTTGCAGCTTGGAGAATTGTTTCTTGCTGCAGAAGTCACCTGACACCCTGACCTTTAGCTCAACAATGAGAAATAGCATACAAGCTTCCTTAAAGAAAATGGTATTACATATATACTGTCATGTATACTTAGTGTCATGCCACCTGCTTGCCACATCAACCAACTACTTTGCCTTAACAGCAAAAGCAAAAACAAACAATAAAAAAGCTGCTTCTTTTGCGAGCTGTTGTATTTTTGTTATACAGTAAGACTGTCTATACAAGAAAGCACAGTTGAGTTGTTTTAAAATTCTATTAAAACCTCATTTTTTCTCTCCACATCTCAAAAAAGCAAAGCAATTTCAAGAAAACAGAGCAAACCAACAGAAGACTAGGAAAAAAAGCTGCATGATCACTGTTAAATAGATGTTAGCCAAAGTTTCAGGGGAGCGAGTAAAATAGTCTACAATTAAAAGAAGAGAATAGTGCATCAAGCCTACATTCTTCACTGAAGGCTATGAAGTCCCACAAACAGCACTTTCTATGAGAGCACCCAGCAGGGGAATCCAGAAGCTAGTGACAGTAGGCATAATACCTGCCTACCACACAGAAGTCAGTGATGTTCTCCAAACTACCTCTCAGCTCCTATTTAACCCAGTAAGCACCTAAATTTCGGCCAGCTGGGGAGTGCCAAGCTCCCTGGCTGCTGATGGCCTGCAGGTGAGATGTGGTGGGCTGAGCTCTGGAGCTCCCCAGCAGCCAATAGGGCTTGTGGGGTCTGGTCCCAGTTGTGCTGGGGGACACCTTCTACATGGGTTCAGAAAGAAAACATGCCGAGAGCCAGGGAGCAGCTCAGCTGACTGGAAAGCCTTCTCTAGAACAGGGCAAAGTGTGAATGGAAGAGCTCCGGCTGCTGGGCTGCAAGTTGGATGCTGTGGTTTCCAATTCCAGGAGAGGACTAGAAGCTGGGATGTTGAGCAGATGGCAGGCAGCACCAATCTGGGCTCTGTTAGCCAAGGGTGGTATCACAGATGCTTCAGCTACTCTCTGGAGTATTTCTTTTCTAGGTACTTGGTTATGTTGCTGTGTGTCTGACCGGCTTCAAAAAGTCCCATGTGGCCGCTAGATCTTCCCTGTTATTTGTAGGGCAGCCTGGGTGCCCAGCAGAGTGTTTCCACCCAGGGTACAGCCCTGTAGAGCAGAGGGGACAGGTGGGTTGGAAACCTCAGTGGTCTGGTGCTGGGTGTCTCTGATGGGTTTGTGGCATTTATCATCTCCCATACAACAGCCTCTTAGAAAAGAGGTCTGAGCAGGTTTGCAAGAAAACACAGCAAATGGCCTATAGCAAGGGGTTTGGAGCAGGGCAAGAAGGAAAATGCATTTGCAGAGTGCACTGCTTTCAAAGAGACGAGTGTGCCAAGCTGCGGGCTGCACCCAGCAGCAGAGGGGTTAAAGCAGGTTTCAGAGTGCAGGAACAAGGCTAAGAGGGAGTATTACATGTGCCGAGAGTGTTTCTATGGGATCAGAACTGTTTACAATATAATGTGCCTGCACCTGTGGGTTGGTGTGGTTTTGCCTGCTGTTCAGCGCTTCCTGAGAAGCTGCTAATATACCATAGCTGATGAGACTGCTGTTTTGATCTTTCCCTCCTCGGAATCTCTTCTAGTGCCTTTAATAAAAGCCCTATTAAGCAAGTACAAGTGGGTGCTTTGTGCTTCTTCAATAACTAATTTATATTTTTAACATTAAATACTCAAACACATGCCCTGAATTTGATTGTGCTGCTTTTTTTTAATCCAATAGTTTCTTGCTGCAGACTTACATACATTTTGTATCACATATTTCCTTTTTTTTTATTTTGTTCTTTGGGTGTTCTCGCACCTTGCCCAAATCTTATGTTGAAATTCAGAGGCACACTGAAGCCCTGTCATTCAAATTATTGATGGTAACTAGTCTGTCTGAGGGTGATGGTTGTATTAAAACACTTATCACATAAAAAAGAAGCATATGGCATTTACAAAATCTGGGCCAATAAAGAAGGAAAGGGTCACGTTCACCCCCAAAACAGGAGCAAGCAGCTCCTGAGGTTTATACACGGATTCGGTTCAGAGGGAGCTGGAGAATCTCATATATTTTGAAATCATGGGGGGTATGAAATCAGCATAAGTTACAGCTGCCCTTAGGTGCTTTCTTTTGAGTGGTCAGTGCCACAGTCATTCAGCAGAGCACATTGATCTCACTGACTTTGGCAGAATTATAGAGGGTCTGTTTGCATGAACCATTGCTCAACAATTTATCTGATGTATTAATCATCTCCTAGATAGGAGTATCCGGACTGTAGATTTTTCTTGTAACTCAATTTCCCTCCTGTGGTCCTTTTTTGTTTTTGCTTTTGGGTCTTCACGTGAAATTTTAAAATTGCCTTTTTTTTTTTTTTTTTGGTAATGCTGAGGCTCTTGGTGTCCATTTTGAAGCACTGTGAAGTGCAGGCTACTGCGTAGGAGTGCTCTGTAGTCTTCAGAGACGATGAAGTGCTAGTCTATATTTCCCCTTTCTGACAGCAGCTCTGGTTTGCAAATTGATTTGTCTTCACAGTGGCAAATAAAAATCAAGACTGTGTTTTTCTTTCATCTTCCAAATGCTCATATAAAATGCAAAAAGTGAACATTTTATTAGAGATTGGAAGAATTAGTATAATTTATAGGGTTGATGTGGCTATTCTACCCACTCCTAGTAATCCCCCTGGAGACCGTGCCTATGCCGCCAGTATGGTAACTCCTGTAAGTTTATGGTGTGCTGAGGGCAGTGTCCCAGCCACCCTGAAGATGAAGCTTCCCTGCTCGGCAGAGGGCAAGCCCCGCTCCTCTCAGCCAGGCTGTGCCCTCTGGGGAGCCTGCTGCTCTCTCCGTGCTGCACAGCCGCAGCCTTTGGCGGAGAAGGACTTTCTCCATCCCACCCGCCTCCCTCCCCACAGCTAACACGAATCCCTGCTGTCTCTCTTTCTTGTGCCCAAACTATCCCCAATACCTGGAGAGCACTGAAATACATCTTGCAGAATTTCTCCATCTGCTCTGCCCTTCTCTGCAGCTCTGCGACGTTGCATGCTCAACTTCCCGGCACAGTAAATGGGAATTAATGTGGAGAAGTCCACGGCTGGCCCTGACCAGCCGGCCCCTGCCCTCCAGTGTTAACCTGTGCCTGTTCTCCCTATTTGCCCTGTGCGACGCAGCGTTAGAGATGCAGATGCCCACTGAAACCCCAGCTTAAGTCATTCCTTGCTTCCCAATTACTGGTGTACCCCAATAATGACTTTTGTAAAGTCGTGTTTTAACGGCAGTCATTTCCAGAGACATTTAATAGGTGCAGCCCATTCTTCTGGGCTCCTCTAAACACAATCCTGTGATGAATTCATGTCGTAGCACAAGCCAGAGCACACAGAGAAAATTTTCAGCCATTCAGAAGTACAAAAAGCAGTAATCTTAGCCTGAAACAATTGTACTGAACTGAAGCACTACTCCTCTTTTCTAGATCTACTTTTAAGATCCCTGTCAAAACAGCCCTTCAAACACATTTGATTGGGTTGGGGCTCATCACGCTGTCACCAACTCACTTTTCATTAGGCTGTTGCTCTCTGTTAGCCTAGCCAAGCAGAAGAACTCAAACACATGCACAAATTAAATCGACATCCAAACTCCACCAATATACAAAGCAATTTAAATGATATTCATTAGAGCGATGACAAGTCCTGATGAGGCTTTCAGGAGCGGAGTCCTTCAGCTTCTGCCGACTCGGTTTCATGGTCATTGAGGCGTAACTGCAGTGACTGTACCTCCAGTTTAGAAAAAAAAAAAAAAGCCGAGAATATGACTCCGCTTCCTGACACACCTACCTCATTCTCCCTTCTGCACAGGTTTACGTCTGAGCACAGGCTTCGGGCTTTTCTTGCAGTTCCTCACAGGCTTTATATCATATACGCGCTTCAGCAAATCCCCATCCTTTCCCCACCACCTACAAATGCGCCAATTAAAAAGAATTCCATTTTCAAGTAATTTCATTTCACTTGGCTAGAAAGGTCACTAACTCACAATTATGATGGCTATAAACATGTCCCCAGTTTCCTACCGTGCAAGAATGAATGTGATATGTTGAAGCTTAATAAAGAAGTATTTTTCATTGTTAATTTATACTGAAGTTTAAAAGTTACCCTCTCTCCATTTATATTTTTGATACATAAAAAAAAAAAAGATGGACACTATCTTCTCCACAGGGAGTGAACGGGGCTGACAGGTCTAATATAGGCTTTGCCACAGTGCCAAATCATTTGAAATTCATTTCCCTTGCGACCAAAGTCCTTAACTCAGGCATCAAGAGGTAAGAAATCAGAAAATTAGCTCGCCATTTGCTTACAAAGTCCACTGTGCCGCTTGCAGAGTTTAAGCGTATCAGGGAAGAAATGCACATCCTCGCCCGGATGTGACAACAGGAAATCCCAGCGGGGGACGCGAGGGGCACATCATCATTTCGGCGTGGGTATGGACGGCATCGCCAGCAGCCGAGCAGAGCTCCACCACCCGCCCCCGGCTGGGAAGCAGGGCTGCGACTGGCACTGCCACTTCTTACTTCTTTTTGCCTGCTTTATGACAACCTTTTTATTTCTTGAAACAGGCTAGGAATTTTAAAACCATGATATAGAGGAATGTCATCTTATGCTATTACTCAAGAATTTCTTTTTTTTTTTTGGCATAGCTGGCTTAGGTGGTAATTTTTAATTTTACTTTTTAAACACTCCCACAACGAAAGTTAGGCACATCGGTATATAAGTAAGTATGATTTGCAGTTGTGTATTTTCACTTCAATAAAGTTTATATATATTGACTTGGTGAGTGCTCTGGACATACCCATCCATCCCAAAAAGTCTATCTGATTTTAATTCTCTTAGAAGATTATTTAACCAGAAGCGCATTTCAAGCTATAAATAACGCGAAGTGAACTAAGCAGCAGCTGCCGAGGAAGTTAATGTGTCCCACGTAAATGTGGTAATATACTGCTGAAAAAAACAAACAAACCAGCCAAATCCTACCCTAAAACATACGCTGGATACTACGTATAAAAGAAGATTGGGTTTACATGTAAAAAAAGGAATTTATGTAACAGCACCGCTGCATTTGTCTATAGGGCACATAAGCTAAGTATTAGTGCAACTTGGTCATCTTTTTCATGCTGAACATTTAGTTACAATTATTGCCCCAAAGCAAGGCCTGCAAAGAGACGGTAACCTCACTGATTAGTCCAGCGCTTTCAGACACGTATAATGATGCGTTAATACATAACTCTGCTCCCTTCCAGAAATGACCCTGATTCTTTCTTCCTTCACTGGTAAAAAATTTACTTCTTATGCAAATACTCTTCAATGAGGGCTGCAGTATCATAGTCTTAACCATATACAAGCTTTTCATTATTACAGGATAATTACTGAAAACTCAACGAAATTCACTGCTACCACACCCCGAACAACAGAGAAACTTTCATATTCCAAGATGGCAGTAGGATAATTATTTCTTGTTCTCTCATTTACCTACAGCAGGTCGACCAAGGGCTGGAAGGCACATCTTGGCACACAGTCCCAGGAGAAGAGAATTTACTGGTTTGGTTTTTTTGCTGGAGATTTTATGTATTTACTAGCAATACCCAAGGGAGTTACACACTTGTATTTCCACTGCTAAAACAGTAACTGTCCAGTCAAGTATTAAGAGCTATTTCATCCTCTGCTAAGAGGTCCATTCAGTGACTTTTTAAAATTGAGTAATCTTGAAACTCAAGATTCTTTTTTTTTTTCCCCTACTTTGCTTGATAAATTCTAGTTTTATAACCATTTCTCCTCTATTTCAGCTCTGTGGAGCTGTGTGGGTACAGAGCAAAGCTCCAACACATTCTTGTAACAAAAAGTTACTCAAACAAAGCAGGTAAAAATAATTGTAATAATTTGCTATTTTTCTAGGAAATATATAAGGCACTCTGGAGATGTATTTTAAAATACAAAATTTAGTAATTAAATTAGCTTTATTACCAGTTGCCTCTATTCCACTTGCATCACGGTTACTTCTTTTTCTCTTGTAGCTGAAATAAGAACTTGCAAAATTAAAGAAGGTTCTTCCCTTCAATACTTGCCAGTATTTTTTTAAATCTCAAAGTACAGCCAAATTTTTTGCTGTTATAAAATGCAGAGTCATATCTGTGTCTAGCTTTATATAGCAAGATACACAGCCATATTAAAATGCAACAGACAATTCCCATATTGATAACACTAATCTGCCTTAGTTTGGATAAAAATTGCACGTAGTGCTTACCACAAAAGCAACAGCATAATTAAAACAATATACTTTTGATTTTAATACAAAAATAAAATGTAATGAAGATTCCAGAAAGATTTCGGTTTCAGAAACAGTTCCTTACACTAGCTTAAAAGTCATATTTCAGTTAATTATAGATTTCTTACTCACTAAAACTTAAAGATACATTCACTGATTTTTTTTTTTTTTTTTTTTTGCTAAATGTTGACTCCAGTGAACAGCTCTCTAAGATCTGGCATATTGATTTCTTGTTGTGAAGTGAGCTGTTCAAGCTCCATTTAAGATTTTCATCTTGCATGTAGCCCTGAGCACATCATAGCACCATAAATTAGTTAAATTGCACATTTATCACAAATGTTATTTTAAGATACTGCGTAAATGTGATGGCTGGAAGATATACAGTATGCTGCAACAAGCCACTACTTGGGTGGGGTTAGACCAGGGTCACCTTTATACACCTGTGATTTAAAGCTCTTCCCACCCCATCACAATTTCATTTTTAAACTCTTTCTTGAGGCATTTTGTTTTCTCTCTCCCTCAATCTGCATATTTCTAAATAAAATATCAAATGCAAAGCAAAAGTCAGAACTCAGATGCATATTTTAAAATCCTGCATCCATACCTTCATGTTTGTCTAATAGGAAAAAAATTATCTTAACATAGCTAGGTTGGTGATTTGGTTAGCACTAATAGTTACCATGCCAATATACATATCAGTGTATGGATGAAAAGAACATTATTCTAGTTCATTGATTCTCTAAATTCTTTCTAATGTGAAATCACATTGGTATGCCAGTCCTGGAGGTTCTGAAATGCAAGTTGAACTTTATTTTAATAAATTTGGGATATGGAGATCCTGACTAGCCATTCGTTTGCAAAGTTTCAAGCATATTTGAAAAAAATGTACTAAAAAGTCATTTCTGGTGCCCACTAACAGATACGGTTGCTCCCTGAATTTTTACCCGGTACGTCTCCTCACTGCACATTCAGACCTAGGTAGGTCATACCCAGGAACTGACTTTTAGGTGCAGTTGCGTCCGTGGTATTAGATGTTTGCAATCATCAACCTCTTCTCTGTATTTTAAGTAGAAGGAACACTGCAAAAGACTCTGTAGTCTCTTGCTTTTCCTCCCTCCCCTGTCCCAGATAACAGTATTGCGTACAGAGTTTTTAGCATTACAAGTCAATGGTGCATCTTAAAAATACATTGATTGACAATATATGCAATAATCTGCCAGTCTCCTTATGTGCGAACTTCTGATTTGCAACCAAATACTATATTTAAGCTGTTACAATTTTCAAAGGAGGAATTCTGTGCTGTAGAGGTAAGAAGTTTGGCTGCATTTAGTCTGAGATCATCTATTTGCAAAAAATGTGGTCAGCCACCCGGGCAGCTCCACGGAAGACTTCAGCTGGCCAGGTTGCCTCCCCTAACTAAGGGGGACTCCTGGGATGGTACCGTCAACCAGCAAAACGGCGTGCTGCAATTTTCTTGCTGGAATTTCAGCTGAGGCCATAAACACTGGCACACAAATGACCTTAAAATCAGATACAACTGTGAGCCAAAGAGGAGGAAAAACCACAGAGCCCTAATCATTAATCCCAGTCACTAGGTCTGCTTAGCAGCATTTGCTATACCACAACAGAACACTCCCTTGCAGTTTTGAAGTCCTGGTACTGGCCTTTACAATTACAGAGAAAGATGAAGGACAAGGAAGGACAAGGAAGGACAATTTAATCAGTCGCTTACTGCAAGACCGTGGGGTTTTTAAAAAAAGAAAGGTAATTCTGTACATTTCACATTCGGATGCTAGTTATTACTTGAGACGTGATTCTTAAGTGCTGTAATGGTGGCTTTGGTTCCCGTGTAACCATCTCCAGACTCTGAGTTCACCTGACTGGCAAAAGACATTATTTACACGCATACTAATATAGGTGCTTCGGAGATGCAAATTGTTTTTAATGGTTGTGATGGGATGACCTCTCAACACCAGTAAAAGTCTGTCATTATCATATAAATGCTCCTGCTTGTTTGCGTTTGTTTGGCATGTGTTTATCCATCTCCTTTCCCCTCTCTGTGGATGCTGTACAAGAGCAGGAAGGGCCGTCAGAGGACTCCCTTGGAAATCACAAAGTTTGAGGCACCAGCCTCAGGTTCCAAGTCCCGTCATTTGAAAGTGCTGGGAATGCAAAGGGATTCTCTAAGCCGTGAAATACCCACCGGTGCAACTTGCAGGCTCTGCTCAATATATTCGGGGGAACGCGCGGCAGTGGCAGTACCTGCCGGGTCTGACTCCACGGCACAGCAAAACACCTACTGGCTTTGCCACACGTTGCTTCTAAACCCCGTCTTCACAGTCAGCCTTACCTGATGTCTAAAAAGGAGTTAGAAGGCTCATTTATCTTTTCGGGGGGGGGGGGGGGGGGGGGGGGGGGGGGGGGGGGGGGGGGGGGGGGGGGGGGGGGTTAATTCTGTTAATGCAGCCTTTGAATAAGTGCTACCCTGCTCTTTAAATGCTAAAGTTCACTAAAACTCCAGTGATCTATGTGCAGCTTTTGACTGCCAGCACCTGGCAGATGAAGAAACCTACTCAAGCTTCAGTCATAAACAGATAGCATACAATTTAATTTTAATGTGCTCGTTAGTCGTAGCACATTTCAGACATAATTGTGAACGCAACACAAAATTATAGCAAAAAGAAATTTTAATGCTGCTGTAGAAAAAAGGTTATATGAAGAGTCAATAATGGTGCTTCATTGTCAACAACAAAACAGGGCACAGAGTGCATTACAGTGTCTGTGCTGTTTACATGCCAATATTTTATACATAGATTCTCATATGGTGTCAGCTGTCAGTTACTTCTGCAAATTAACTGCCAAAAATGGAGACGAACAGAATCACTTAGTGTGCTGGTAACCACGGGTTACCTTTCATATGCCTAAAGATAAAGCTGCAGTATGGAATCTTGGGAGAATAATTAGGCAGAACAAAACAGAAAGTTACCAATTGAAATAAAAAGGCATTCTACAATAGGAAATAACAACCAAGAGCGCTTATAAATAAGTAAAAGAGGTTATATCACAGAATGCCTCATAACTTTTTAAGCAAAGTATTACAGTACAAACATTTTAAAGGCTTTATCAATGTTTAGGAAATACAGTACAAGTTTTTCAAATAGATTAACCCTTTGAGCACTGAGTTTATTTGACTTTTCTCT
Organism: Balearica regulorum gibbericeps; assembly: GCF_011004875.1. Lineage (NCBI taxonomy): Eukaryota > Metazoa > Chordata > Aves > Gruiformes > Gruidae > Balearica > Balearica regulorum. Next base: position 12,872,393 of record NC_046196.1, on the reverse strand, counting down.
TTTTATTTTTTTTTATTTTTTTTTTTTTACTAATAAATACCTTTAAAAGTCATGTTGTGCAAAACAGTTAGAATGCATGCCAGGAAAGCAGTCCATGGCTTCTGTTTCTTCAGACGGTTTAAAAAAGAAACCAAACAAATGATAGCAACACTAATAAATATGTATAATTTAAACATGAACCTCTATTAATATAGATGTACTGTATAGCAAAACAAAACAAAACATACTTTGCTTTAAGAATAATGTTTCTGAATACTTTATAAATGCTATCTGTGGTATCTTTCATCATATAATTTACAATGTTTGAATGTTAAAAGAAAAAACCGTTAGATCTAAAAAAAATGACATATACACTATATATAGGTACAGTTTATACCTGGGGCTTATCAGGTACAAAACCCACTGTGCTAAAAATGCTGAAGAAAAAGAAAATGGCATTAACCACAATCACATTTTCCATAAGATTCTGAAATCTATACAATATATACATCTATGTTTCAATGTGAAAATTATATTTTTAAATTTTCAAGGTGTGAGACACCTCTGCATAATGGAGGTTCATATTAGTAATCGGAACTAAGCTGGTAAGGGTTTAAAAAAAACATATCCATACATTTTTTACCAAATTAATGCAAAAGTGCTTCAAAGTACTCAGAGGGCTAAAGATTATAGGGTGAGAATACCAGCACACTTAGGTCACATGAAAAAGTGCACCAGAAGTAGTTATAAATGCTTAATTAAACTGTCTGTTAATGCATGCAGCTTGATGCATCAGAGGGATGCACAGCAACTAAATCCAATTTACACAAAGTTCCAAACACTTACCACTGCATTTTAACCTTCATTATTTTACCAGTAACAACAGCTGATTATGCACCTCTATTTAAACACTGTACAGTTATACAAAACAGTTCGGCCCAGAGCGACTCTGGGAGTTAAAATAAGAAGATGTGCCAAGAACTAACAGTAGCTTTAAGGCGTCTTTGACAGTTTTCCTCAAAGCAAATTACAGTTATTTTAATCAAAAGCAAACGCTACTGCTTCTCTAACTCCGAAACATACAGAAGATGATCCTCTGGTGACTTCCCATGTGTTTTACTAAGATGAAGTTTAACAGCATGCTTGCTTGCAAAAGTCCTGTTACAAAGTTTGCACTGATAAGAAGTTCCGATATCTTCCTCTGGAGAGGACGTCACCAGTTTTTCAGACGGTGACTTTGCTTGTGCTATCTGATTGTTAATCTGTTCACTGGACAGTTTGGACAAGTCTCTTAACCTGAAACCCGATGCGATTCAAGATGACTAATATAAGTTGAAGGAGTTCTGATCTGTGAAGCACAGTCATTACAAAAGAACACTGGGTGCCAGTGTCCAAATTTTAAGGAACTTAGTTCCCCCCGTCCTTCGGAGCTGGTATTTCACATTGGCTAGCCAGTGGCTAATTGTGGTCATTGAAAGTCCCGTAAACCTGGAAATGTGCATTCTTTCTTGAGGGCTCAAGTCTGACATGATGTATTTCCCCCGAGGTCTGCCGTAAACTAGCTGCAAACTGGGCTGCAATATGAGCAAGTGAGGGTTCCAGTTAGACTGCCGTCCCTTCCTTTTCTGAGCTGGTGTACTCTCTTCTGGTTCCTCATTGTGGTACCATCAATGTCAGATTTCTCAGATATGCTGGAAGGTGTGGAAGATTTTGATGTGTGACTTTCTGTCAGGTTCTTCAGCATATCAGATATATCTGACAAGGCATTCTCGCGTAGCGGCGAGTTTGACATGAATGACACGACTGCAGATGTCTTTGCTGTTGTCACTGTAGATGAAGAAGATGCAGAAGATGTCGATGTGGATGACAAAAGCGCTGAACCCAAAGAGCAGCTTTTGTCACTCTTGCCTTTCGTCAAATCTATGGGTTGGTCATTGTTGACATGATAAAATAACGGTCTAAGTGGTCTGGTTTTTTGGACTGTAGAGGTGGGGTGGCCACTGCAGCCTTTTCTGCCAAACTGTTGCTCATTTTAAAAAGCATGCTCATTGGATCCAAAGCGGGCAGAGATGGCTTTGCTGCCTTCCCAAGGTGAATATTCATGACAGATTGCAGTGCACTTAATGGATTTACAAATGGCTGTTCGGGGGGTGGTCAGTAATGATAGCTGTGCTGCTACTTAAAGAACTTACAATGGACTTAACAGGCTCTTTCCCGTTTTCCACAGGTTCTACAGTTGGACTATCCTTGCAGCCATCTCTCTGAGGGACTGGGCTGTTCTGCTGGCTTTTAAAGCCACCATCATTGGAGGACTCCATCTTAAGGGGTTCACTGACTTCACTACTGCATGGCGAAGGCGTCGCACGCTTCATTGGAGAAAGCTTTCCTTCAGGCTCTTTCATTTTTTCCTCCACTTTCGCCACCTTCTCGGTGACTTTCTTTACCAATTCTTCCATGGCGTGAAAGTTCGTTTTTGGCACAGGTGAGGTCTGACTGCTCGGTGGAGACACCAAGGGCTGGTTTTTAGTTGGTGACACTAGTTCACTGTTTCCAAACATAGGTTTTAATGGTGTACTCTTCCCAGATGAACCCAATGACAGCTTCATCATATTAGGCAGCTGATAGGCAGCGTGAATGCTGGGGTAGCCACCCAGCTTGGCGTGCCATTCTGGGCTTTGTTTATAGCTGATGTAACTGTTTTTCTAAAGACTTCAATATATCTAATCCCCCTTCGGGCTTTCTTCTAGGTCATTTTCAGTCAAGTAATGGTATTTTGAGGAGATATCATACTTCTCCTCATCTTCACTTGACTTTTCTTTCTCCTTCATTTTGTCATCAGCAATGCCTCTTTCTTTATCTACTTCTTTTTTATTTCAACATTTAATTTAGGGGAAACACTAGAAGGTGTATTGGAAGGAGACGTAAAAGTGGTGGCAGCTAGTGGCACAGACTGGACTTTCTCATCTACTAAGGACGTTATTGTTGGTGTCGCTGGGGCTTCTATAATCGGCTTCCCTTTTTTCATGGCAGAGTTAGTGACTTTAATAAAATGTCCCGTCACCATCATGTGAGCTGTGAGTTCCTGCAGAGTGTCATGCGAACTTCCGCACTCCATGCACTTCAGAATTTGAGATTTCCTCGCCTCAAAGTGCCAGGCATAGCTGGCACCATTCTGGTGACCGTAGCGATTATTTGGCGTAATGTAAGGGTTAGAATTCTTCTGAAGTGCATCGTTGGTATCTGAGATTGTTGCTTTTGGCGTCCCACCTGTGGAGTCTGGAGAACTTGGAAGTTCAAGCTCCAGTGACGCTTTCTTTCTAGTAGCTGGGATAATTTTTGCTGCTACAGGTGTAACAGGTTCCTTCAGAGGCACTTTTTGGTAGTGTTTTGTTTTGATCATATGAACACTCAAATCCTGAAGAGATTCAAATGAATGACCACAGTACATACACTTTAATACTTTCTGGGCATCTTCTTTCCCTTCCATTTCGAGCAAAGAACGTTTGCGAGGTTTGGACCATCTTTTGGGGTTATTGTTATCAGTTTCATGGTTGTCATCTCGATAATGTCCCGTTTCATTCATGTGCACTGTTAATTCTACTAAAGTATCATAGGCAGCACTGCAGTCTTTACAGCGGAATTTACTGGCTCCAGTAAATATAGAGCCATAAAGCTTACTGCTTTGTCTGTACAATTGAACTGTGCTAAAAAGACTCGGTTCAGGAAGAATTCTGCTCTGAGAAACTTGCTGCAGTGTTTTAGCCATAGCAGTCTGGTGCCAGTCAAAGCTGCCACTTCCACAACTGCTACTGCTGCTGCTGCTACTACTGCTGCTACCATTGTTTTTTTCTGAAATCGGCTGGTGAAGGTTCAAATTCAGATTGGACCAGTAGGAATTGGAGAGGAAGTTATTATATACTGCCTTCATTTGTTCTAAACTATCAGATACAGTAGAGTCTTCCAGTGGTATCGAAACCTCCTTGCTCTCTTCCTCATTTTTAATAGAGCTGCTCTCAAAGTCTGCCATGCGGTCACTCGTCTCACTGATATGTGACTCACTGTCCATTTCATGGCTAGAAAATTCAGCTGCTGGAGAGTTTGGTAGCTTTGGCAGTTCTTACTGAAGTCTTTTTCTGGACATGCATATTTTGCTGAAGGCTCCCCATCAACTGCATTTTCATCAGGTTCCACATCTTCTTCCACCAGTGCTGCTGCTTTTAGTTCGTCTGAAACATAGGCTATTATGAAGAAAAGAAAACAAAAGTTAGTATCTGCTGATCATACTTTTGCTTAAGTGTGTTAGCTAAAGAAGTGTACTTATTTGTAAAATCAAACAGTTAAAATTTAGTGTTTCTTCAGAGCAAGAAAAAAATCTGCTCTTCAAACATAATTTGCCACCTTATTCTTCTCAAGGGGCAACAGCTTGAAATTAAAACTAAATTTGAAATTAATGAAGCACATTCTGGAGGTGGCATTCATTTCTAAAGTAATAAATTACTTGTATCAACCTCAGAGACAGCAGTTCCTGTCTGTCAATTAATATGTCTTATGCTTCTCCTACCCCTAATGCATTTCTTAACAGACAGATTCACAATTTAAATTAAGCAAGCATTTTTGCTCATTACAGTTTTGAGACTCAATCTTTAATAAATATAGAGTACAATAAACATAAAAATTTCTACAAAGTAAAAAAATCCCCAGTTATAATAATAAAAATGAGGGGTTTTTTTAAGTTATCATTATTAATAGTATCATATTTTAGAGGAGGAGATGGTAAAAGGAGGTGATGCAACTTTCGAAACAACTCACCAAGAGCAATTTGAGGATATTCATTATTGGTGTAACAAATGACCCATTCACATTTAAACGTAACTTTCTCAACAAGAAAGCCGATGCAGAATTATGTCAGGAGCTAGTTCAAGAAAATTGGTATGCTGCACTCATTCTTGCTGTATAAATATATACAAGACCTTCCAGTGGACCTTACAAATGTCAAAGTGTTTGCTCTTTAGACTACTTTGTCAATATTTACTCAGCATAAGCTACACGGACACCCAACAGGGATCCTGTCTTTTTTCCTCCCTCAAGTAATGCAACTGGTGATGTAAATCTAAGATACTCTTCCTGAATAGGATAGTTGGGAACTGACAGTAAACAAAACTTTTTTTTCCATGGTGCTTCTGTGCACATACTCTACATACGCTAAGTCTACCTAAGTTTTTCCTTTAGGCAAGAAAACTATGGAAACATTAAGAGAGGGATCATTAACTGATCAAAATGATCTATTTCTATATAATGCACTAATTTACAGCTAAGCAAGAAAGCAAAACTAGAACACGACTGTTCTGTATTGTAATTTAAAATTTACTTGCAATCTCTCACAAATACAATTATAAACTTTGAAAAAAAAACGCATTTCCAGTAGACTCTGTGGTTGAAGACACTTGACTTTTGACATTCTCTGCAACACATCTGGAATGTGTGGGTATCTGTACCTTGAACACACTGAATAATCTATAGGTTGTTTATTCAGGCAACAGTGCAGAGAAGATAATAGTTTACATCCCAAAAAGACCTACTTTAACTAACAGAGTGAAAAATGGAGAACAGTATAGTAGATATCACATATACAGTACTGAACCTTGCAAACTTCTTTCAGGGAAAATATGTTTAAATGTTATCTGAAAACCACAAGAAACAAAACAACTCTTAAAGTAACAATGAAATCAGGCTTTTAGTTTCACATGGAATATTTCTTCATTCAGTCAGGTAACACAAAATATTCACTACTGTTCTTTCACATGGATGAATGGTAGCCAATCTTCCTCCAAGCACGTAAAGTTATAATCTGAGCTTCAGAATAGAAGTTAAACCTTTGAAAGCACAAACATATCACATAAGAGCAACACATGATAGGGATTAAATATTTCAGCTCAGATAATTTCAATGCAGAAAATTCATGCAGCAAGGGTCCTATTTTTAACATTTGGGAGAACATAGTTTGAAAGAATTAAGTTAAAAACTTTCTTATAAGATGTTTCAAAGATGCTGACACAAAGAACAGACCTTAACAAGTATATGTACTCCAACGAAATAGAGCTGTGCTGGTTTGCTCTATTTTATGCTTTTGAAAATTATTTTATGAGTATTACAGTCGTGTCGGCAATTTGTAGTAAGGATCAGTGCCTATCCTGCAAATACTTGCAATGAAACCACTGCAAAGAATCTAACAAGGTGGATTTCATTCAATACTTTCATTCCCCTATGGATGGTACAGATTGTTTTTCATCTTAATTATTTGTTCCATCATGTTTCTGAACTCTACCAAAAACTTCAGCGGAGACCAAAGCAGTTCAAATTATTCTCTAAAGCTGAAAAATTTTAAACAACTACTGATAATGCATAAACAACTGGCTGTCAACTACCTCTCTCTCAATCACGCCATATCCTAGTGATATGAATAAGGAAGGATGGGAGGAAGGAATGACAGCACGAAACCTATGATTTGGAAGCAAATGTACCCTTTTTCTTTTCCATCTTGTGAAAACAGTTTTTCTTTTACAACTCTCATTCCTTAGCCTCTGTTGTGAAACTGAAGAATAATTCCCTTTTTACGAGGTAAAGAAAATCCAAGGTTATTGCCACAGTGCCTGCATTATAAAGATCTCATTCACACCTGTGGGATGATGGCACACAAAAGCACTCTCTAAATGTACCTGTCTTTTGCTTTTTTTGTCCACTGAGTGCCAATGTGAGCGTGTGCCACCCCTTCCCACCACCACATCACCCACCAAAGCCCTGGGCTCCGTCCCTGCACACCACGGAAAGTCCTCCTGGGGACTGGTGCTCACCAACATGAACAGGGGTCACAGAACCAAGCCCTTAATTAGTGGGTCTTTCTTTACATTTTTATTTCTCTTACTGCTGAAATCCTATGATTTTGTTTGGACTGAAACACTTGTATTGTCACATTCACAGTTTTTTTAGACAGTGACTTTTACATTAGGGAAAACCTCCAGCATGCGGCTCATTTAAATGTAAATCTATTTACCTTTCATGCTTTCTTTGCCCTTTTCACCAACTATCAAGCATATTTGCGTGTTAACCAGGAGCTGCCTCCTCTATAGCTGTTCTCCTTCCTAAGCTCAAGTTGTGAAACCAACTTGTGACATCAGTCTTTGATCCAGAAATGCGGGAAACGAGGCACAAACGACAGTATGGAATTTAACCCGGCAATCTGCAACTTCGATAAATTGACAGTTTGAACAACTCCTGCTCTTTTCCCTGCACAAAGAAGATGGGGGATGAAACACACCATTACCCCAACTTCCTCAACCAAAGATTTATGCAAGAGATGAGGAGGCTCAAGGAAATATCTTAGTCTAAGACTTAAAACAATATCTAAACTGCAGTTTATGCCTGTAGCTTCTAATTCCTTATTCCAAGGGCCTGTCACCTCATTGCTTGCCTCCAGGGCAATATAAGGCAACCCAACAAGTCCTGGACCAAGCTGCAATGGCAGACTCAGGGCATACTCAAAGGTTTTGCAATATCACTACAGGTAGCTTTATGGTGGCTGATGTGTTTCCTCCAGAAAACCCAACCCAGTTGTTACTAGCATGTGGGACAGAAAAGGAGAGAGGGTTAAGGCCTAACGTCAGTCCCACGCTCGCAGGGAGTACGGGATTCAGTGCAGGTACTTGTGGGAAGGAGCCAAGGGCACCGCTGATCCCTCCCTGCCCCACCAGATATTGCTCAAGGGAGAGAGATGATCTATATTCTGTCTGAGTACAGATGAAGGTAACAGCTTCACTGCAACAGAAAGAAGGACAAGGAGGCCCGCAGCAGAGAAATTTCTTGTTTGGTTAAGTACCTACAGGAAGAGCAAAAAGACTATGAAAGTGCAGAATAAAATCAGGAGGTGATGGTAAAAAATTTTTCATTGAGATTCACTGCCTGGTGGAGAGATTGTCTTTAAGAAGCACTGTCTCCAGCCCATCGTTACTCAGCCGTTTCCTTCTTATTAAAAAAAGACTCGTAGTTTGATATTTTTCAAGTGTAGAGTAAATGTTTGAAACAGCAGGGCATCTGTAAAACTGTTCTTCAATGCCTCGACAGTGAAGTCTGAGGGAAAAAAAACTATTTTAAAGGCAATTCTAGTGGCAGAAGAAGTTAATAAGAATGGAAATGAAAGAAAAGAAATTAGGTGGTTCTGGGGTTTTTGTTTTTCCAGAGTGTAAAAAAAAAAAAATTACAGTTCTCCAAAAAGTTTTTCATTTACATCTTACAGGGCACCATAACCCACAGGAAACTGCCTGCACATTGAGCAATGGTGTCACTGTGACGTAGTATTTGACAAAAAATGGAGAGCAGTTCCCTGGTTTGGCTCTCAGTTTCTAGAGAAGATGAGAATACCAAAGGGATTCGGAAACCTATTGCAGGTGCAGCCACAGAGAGGTCGAGAACAGACAGTTCCCTCATTAATATTTGTTATAATTATTAACTAAACTGCTAGGTAATAATGAAATTAACACATTTGATATCAATACATAACAGTAAGCTGTGGTATAATGCAATTCATTTCCACACAAGAGGGAATTACCTTCACAACTGAGCTATGGATCATTTCTTTGCCAGTGGAAATAAATTGTGATCCATCACTGCCCAAAATGATCTACATATTGTATACACAGTAATAAATCATATACCTGGCTCTACACAGACACCAGAGATCTACTGTACAAGAGCAGAGAAATATCACCAGTCCACTGCGTTTCTGCAGGCAGAGGAAGTCCCCGTGCAGCTAAACCAGCTGTTACTCTGCCGATGTCCTGGGCCAAACTCAGCAATCTCCTGCGATGCCCACCAGCACAACAGCTACCGGCTCGAACCCCAACTGCTAGAGGTCCTCTTCAGCAGAAAGAGGAAAATCATCCCATGGTTTTCATCCCTTCCATGGCAACATCCACCCAGTAATAAGGTCAGACACACACCTCCTTGAGTTTGTTTGGAAATACAAAACCATAGCAATAAAGGCGTCATTTACTGTTCTCCAAAAACAATTAATTGCACAATTCTTCTCTTATTTCCTGAAAAATGCATCTGAGACCATATATTTTGGCTCAGATCTATCCAAATATTTCATTTCAATACTTTTGAAATGTCTTGTTTTAATTATGTTTTTTCACCAAGACTTTTTCCCATTATTTTAATTAGCTTACTGGGGTATATTTAAACTGGTATATAAGCTCTTTGCTTGAAAAAGTACCAAAACATTCAAATATTCTTCTGACATGAAAAAATGCTAAACTACAAAAGTTTATCAAAACCATTCAGTTCCTTGGAAATATGTTGGCTTTAACCAAAAAGCTTTTTATTAATAAATTACAACCAGCTTTATTATTTAGTTATGCATGGCTTGAAATCATCGTGTAATACTAAGGGTCATTTCCCAAACCATCTGACTTTCAGTGCATCTTGAAAAAAATCTTCCCGACCCTTAAAAGCCCTGAACCCATATACATTTCACACTTGAAAAAAAAGAGAGGAGCAGAAGGGGATTGGGAGCAGGAACGTTCCCAATGCTTAGGGGATGAATATGATATTCCCAGTGAAAAAGAAAACGGGAAGAAGGATGAGAACAGATCATAAAGTGGAGCACTGAGTAGGACCCAGCCAGCAAAACTCTCTGCAGCCTGACGCCCCTGCTCCCCCCACCGAAGCACAGTGCTGCGAGGGCTGCTTCCTAAATATCATTCCCGTTCTGTTTTAAAGCAGACGCCAGCCACCTAAGAAATAACCAGACTATTTTTTAAGATTTAAGTAATCGATGAAAAAAACCTCAAAGAGTCCCCAGTTTTCGGTGGGAACACTCAGAGCGAAGAGGGGGCTCAGTCCTAAGCACAAGTCCAGAGAAATCCAACAGAGAAACAGCAGCACGGAGATGATTTGACTGTGCCAATGAACCTCACTCACAAAATTAATGAACAGAGGCAAGAGAAAACCAGCTCGGTGGATGGAGTCAATCAAAGACCTAATGCAAATGAAGGCATAATAAAAGAGTTATATTAGTCTGTTAGAAAACTCCCACTCCGCAGGCCTTCCACTTACAGGAAGAAAGGCAAACATTTCACCCACACATGAGCTATTTCTATACTGAGACTGACTGATAATTCACATGGAACTGAAATTGTATTTGCGACTTCACTACTTGGCAGACATAGTAGCATATTCCTCATTAGGCGACAGAAATGGGAGGTAGGAGTGGCTGCCTGTTTACAAGAGTGGCAAATGACAACGCTGTCTCTAAAACGGCATGGCAATACTGATTACACAGCACCTTGACAGGGGACATTATTCCTGTTAGAAAGGTCAAAGGTTCTGTTTCCATAGAGGCAGGACTGTCTATTATGGGAGAGAAAATGTTATTTCCGAAGTGGAGAGGTCAGGTACTTCTCTCGCACATCGGCTGAAGTCGCTGGTACCTTCACCGGAGTACGATCCTACTGCAAGACTGAATTATTCTGCCCACTGGCAAGGTCAAGAATATTAATTTGAACATGTTAATTTGATGTGATGTGCACAATTAATGCTTGTTTAGCTAGATTTTTTGTATGTTGATAAATCTGCAGCCTTTTCATGCCGATAAGAGTGTAGTATGAAGTTACTGGGAATCAGCGTGGATAGATGTGGCAATAGCATGCCAGTCTAATGGGTGGCTATCATTAGGCACTAGTAACTTTGAAGTGTACTTGTGTTGTACCTTCATGAAAAATACTGCAGCTGTCTGCCACGGAGAGCTACAGAAATAGGCCAGAGGAAGCTAACCAGCTGCTCTAAATCCAGCATCCTGGACTGGCATTACATTTGGGAGCAACTTCAGAGAGCTCAAATCATCTGTAAGTGTTAAGAGTTGAGAATTACATGGACAAGAATACGCAATGAAGAGAAGATAACAGAAATGAGTGTGCATGTTATTAAAGTGTGGGCCATCTATGTGCAGAACAAAGCAGTCTACAGAAGGCACCTTTTCCCTCACGGTCACTGCACTGCAAACTCCCTGCGTTTTGTGTAAAGGAGGGTACAGGATTCAGATCTCCTATTCACTGTAGACTTCATGCTGCGTATGAAAATTATCATACAGACCACCATACAAATGGAGAGAGAAAACATTCAAAAACTGCTAATAATTTCTGATAAGGGAGACATTTGTTTTTTCTGAAACTGAATACGGTTTAGATGTTTGTTAAATGAGAAACTCCTATGCAAACCTCACATTTATGTATTATCTCCTTCATTAAATACATATCTGAAAAAAACCAGGATGCTGTAATGTTAAATGATAGCTTAGAAACAACTTAGCACTATTGGACAAGCATCACTCTACTGAGGTGTTCAAAGCCTCAATGACTGTTTTATTCTTCACAGCAACCCTGTGGAAGAAACATTCTTATCCGCAGTTTATACCTGCGAACATGGGAAATCCAAAAGAGTTAAAAATTACTTGTGTAATGCAAACAAGAAGACAAGTAAAGGAGCCTGTAACTCCTGAAGGTTAATATACATTATTCAGCTATTTACACAAAACATGAGAAAAGGGCTTAAGTTTGTGTTTCTGTTCCTATGCTTCTTCACAGTGTGCTTATGTGAGTACAATATATGTGTATATTGAAAATAATTGCCAGTTTTCATCTTCAGTAATATTAAGGATAAAATACGCAGTGAAATACCCACAGGTCCATGTACTGTGCACAACCCAGAGCCTGTGGTTACAAATCTCCTCTGAGCCAAGCCACTGGGATCCAATAAACGCTGAATCTGCAGACTGCCAGCAAACTTATTTTTCAACAATGGGGTAAATAGAAAAGGTTTTTGAAGTAAGAAGTCGTATTAGTCACAACTGTCCTCCAAAGAGCTTTCTGCTGCAAGTGCAGAGCAGGACTTCAGGTACGCCTGTGAACGCCTGTTCTACCAGAACTGTGCTGGGAGATGTAACATGATGGATCATGCCTCTCTCCTCCAAAGCTGCGCTCTGCCTTGATTTCTGCCCGGGGCCTAAACTCCCTGAATTCAACCTGCTGAGCAAGGGTTTTTCTAAAATCTGCTCAAATTATCCACCCGTGAAACATAAACACTGCTTCTTTCTAATGTGGAGAAGAGCACATGATCCTATCACACTGCAGCGTACTCTTCTATGGGTGGCGTTGGCCGAGGGTCGGCCTGAGATCTGTCCCGCTTGAAGAGCTCATCTGCTGCCTTCCACAAGATGTTTTTGACAAAAAAGGGGATCTGAAGATTAAGTGAGACCCAAAGGTCCAAGTTACTCCCATGTATAATGAACAAAACCATATAATTTTTTTAAAAACACTTTCTCACGCAAAACTTGCTTTCAGGTGTCATTATTGTGCAGCCAGAAGTGAACGACAAGCTTATGAGAAAAACTTCACAGGAATAACAGCTCAGAGACTATGCCTGGTCAGGAAAAATAGATTTTTTTATGGGGTTTATCCTAAATTTGCAGTCGCACACACACAATACAACAGACTCCCAAAAGTACAACAGCTGTAGAGAAGCTGGGGAACGGTTCACGTCGCGCTGTGTGTGCCCACAGTTGATTATCAGAAGCAATGCAGGATCACAGTAATCAAGCGGAAGAGCTGAGAAACATTATAGACTCCCATGATGACAGAAGGACCTTTCTTGCTATCGTGTTTTGTGGAATCAATCTCCTTCCTCCTTTGCACTCTGGAGGAGCAGAGGATTTTATCAGCCCCTATGAGCATAAGCCTGGCATTTATGGCTGCTCCTGCTGAAAAAGGAGAAAAAAGCCTTCTTGGTCTTCCCTGTCACCACATAAACCACCTTTCACAAGCACCATCAGGATTAGATCAAGTAGGCAAATGAGTAACAGGGACTGTGAGCACCCATTAAGAATTCTCAACTGCTGATTGCTTTGAGTCAGTTCAGGGTCTTGGTGTTCCCATTTCATCGACATTCATGTGGAACCTTCCTCCTCCTTCCCTCCCCACACCTCCACGTTGCCGGGAAAAGGATGCCCTGCTTCCAAGTACACCAGAGATACAAATGAACATCACTTGAAGGAGTCCCTCACTACCCATCAGGAGGTTAAGGGCCAGCTAACCAGCCACAAAGGGGAAACACCACCAGTGCTTCAAGAGCCAGGCACACACTGTTGAAATAAACAGCTCACAAGCAGCCCCATAGTCTGAAAACTTTCACATAAACTTAACAAATACAATTAGTATATGCATTAGTAACAGAAAAAAACCCCCACCTACATTTGCTGTGTAAATTATTCATCAGGAATAAATGTGATCCACTCTAAGACAAAGTGGTTTTCCATTGGTTTCCAAGACAGTTGCTTGGTGTGAAGTACTCCGACTTGTTTAGAGCTTCCCACTCCATGCAAGCGCATACTACAGTGGGAAATAAACGTTCGTAAGCAGAGAAAATAGCTTCATGTTATGCTTTGGACCCTAATTTCAATTTGTGAGGTAAATTGGGGGGGTTTTTTTTGGACTCTCTAGAATTCTTCTAAGCACAGGAATTACCATTTCCTCAAATGGACAAAAATATTTATCAGAATCCTCAAAGAATAAAAAATATTTGGTTGGTCTTTGTTTGGTTTGGTTTGGTTTTGTTTTTGTTTTTTTAAAATAAAAGTCATTATCAAAATCCTGGTAAAATGAAGCCAATTCTCTGTATGAATTGGTACTAAAACACACAGTGACACAATCTCTGCTTGATATCAGCATTTGGTGGCATCTTTTAATCACCGAAAACCACATAGGGCATTCAACAAACTAATACAAGATTCACAGCCAACTCCAGGATAAGCAGGCATGAGCATAAAAAGTTCTCAATATGGCTCTAATAGCTCTTAATTATTATAATCCTTCACTGAGCAAACAGATGTTGTAAGGGAACTTTAGTTTCTTCAAATGCAGTAATCAAACCATTCTGCTTCTGCCCTGCCTCTTCTCAGTAACTGCATTGAATAGCGGAGTGGAAATAGCAATGTAGTGACAAAATGACCATTTAATTGTCACAGAAATCTGTTTCTGAACAAAACTGATGTTGTCATTTCCCTTTACCCACATTTCTCAGAGGCTTCTGATTGCAGTTTAGCATGTTTCTAGACTAAGAAAAAAAATAATTTACACCTTACTGTCTGTAATCTTCCCACATCTCTGGTTGCTCCTAATCTGGCCACATCTTTTTTTACAGTACCCAGAACACGGGCTTTGTGTTTTAACTGTGCTAATATTAACACACATCTCTGAGCTGCAGCCTTCACTGTGAAGTTTTTAAAATCAAGTTTTCACCTAAAATGCTTCAAGATATTACAGTGAGTCATTCTACTTGGAGATTTATTTGTAAAGATCATGACTACTTAAGACATTCAAAATGTACCAGAAGACCTTCAACCTGATCTTTCATTTTTCTTGCAAACTTGAAATTCCCATTGAAGTCCTTTATACAGTAGTTTCAATAGCTATTTTGGTTGCAGTGCCTCCTTACAATAAACTCCATACAACTGTATGAATGGTATAGTAGAAATCCAAATGATTTCAATCACAATTTCAGCTATTGTGAACTTGTACTTATAATGAAGTTTCTCCATGAAAAAAGGAGTTCACTGTGGGCCAACAAAGCTTTGTGTCCTTTCACAGTTTTATTCAGCCCTCATTTAAGAAAAACAACTATTGACTGCAATATGAATCTTTAGACTTGGAGAAAGCAGAGATTCTAAGGATTACCTCTACGAGATGGCCCCAGCTTGTTTGTATGTATAGCAAAAAGAAGCACTGAATATTCATTTCACTCATTTGCTAACTATACTAATATACGCTTTTGTAAATGAGTCTCTATCTAGCACTAGCTATTGAACTGAAGGGTATTTGAATAGGTGGGTTTTGCTGTAATACCACACTACAATAATGTGCTGGAAACAAATGGTTCACTGATTCCTGAATAGAAATTTGCTGGAAAACCCTGAGAACGAGAAGATGAGGGGGAGGGGATTCAAATGTCGCTTCAGAGCCACCAACCAAACTCTTGTCATTTTTAAAAGATGTTCCTGTGGCACAATATGAATAGTTTATAGCCATGATTGTGAACATTCAATGTCATATAAGAAAAGACACTTGTCAAGAGCCTTTCCCTTACTAGCACCCTCATCATGACCTGTGTTAATGAAGTTAATTGAATTTAAGATCAATAATGGTTAATTATTGCAATTTGACATTCTGAGATAAATGGCTTTAGACAGAGAAATGTGTGTGTATGTGAATTCTCGCCAAAGAAGGTGAACACATTACAGCGTTAGAGGGATCACACAGGTCCTTCCATTGATCCTGGTACAATCTGATCGACCTAATCCTCTGAGGAATGTGGGCTTTTCACAGCTACAAGTAAATGTTCTACAAGACTACTCTAACCCTTGTCACTGACCAAATCTATATGAGCTGTACACTAGAAATCTATTGAGATGGATTAAAGAACTGCTGTAGAACAAGAGATGCTTCAATAAAGATGAAGGTTTATTATATTGACTATTACGGTACATGCAGTATGTAATTATGAATGCTTATGGATCATAAGAGTTTAATTTTAGGTCAGTTAGATGTAATGATCATAACCGAACAATAGTATTAAATTTAAAAAAATACCAGACTAAAAAAATGCAACAATCGCGTTGAATTTGATGACTCGTACACGAATGTTCAGTAAGAAGGTGATTTTAAAACCATCCCTGAAATGTGCAAGAAGATGCTCACAGACAGGTATTTATTTCATAAAGTCACTCATCAACCCACTTCCTTTCAGGTTTTTTAAGTTTACTTTCACAATAGTTCCTCAACAGGAAGACATTTTTTCAAAACGTGTTAGTAATGATATTCTTACATGCATACTGAACAAGTTAAATGACCACGTACAAAGATTTAGAATGACAAAGTAAATGTCAAGGAAAAAGTATTACTGATTGCAGAGCACTGACAATAAAAAGCCGCTGAAGAGTTCTGTCAAAATGTAAGATTATGCAAAAACACTATTGAGAACACTGCTAATCATCTGCTCTTGTCAATTACTTGAAGGGTATCTGACAGCATATTTACATTAAACACATTTCAGTAGCAAAATCCTTAATGCTGTATCAGAATATTTTCATTATCATTAGAAATCCTTTAAAAAGTCCTTTTGCAGCAGAGCATTATAGCAGCAGTGATGTAATAGCTATCTCTGTATCAGGCAGGGGTATCTATTTCATGCCATTATAGCTGTATAACGTTTGAAATAATATAACCGAAGACTAAATATACATGTAAGATGGCAATCAGCCATGTGCCCGTACCAACATAGGTATTTTCAAGTTACAGCTTTGTAGGAGTCTCAAACTAAAGCGCAAACGGATGATGTGTCTTCTCTGGCCATTCTTTTAGCCTTTTACTCATTGTGTGACTGTATTTTATGATGGCAAAAGACATTATCAAGCAGACATTTTTTCTAAATCTTTGATTGTAACTTGCAATTCAGCTGCTTTATGAGGAGTCACATTAACTACCAATACCTTTCACCCGCAGGAGAAACTTATTTTAGTTATGTCTATCTTATACTTTATGGAACCCTTCCTCCAAAATAGAGAAATAAATGAAATGTAATGAAATGAAATGTTGATCCTTTCCATGCTTCAGCAGGCGTTACTAAAAAAGCATACATAACCCTGTTGGATGTGTAAAACAGTAAGCATGCATAAAAATGGACAGAGCGTAAGCGTGAGCTGCCTTTCAGAAGGGATTCATTGTGGCTTAGAGGAAAAGGAAGGAAAAATAAGCCCCGATCATGACTTGCAGGATCAATTTATGGTCCTTCCACCGCTTTCCTTGTAGGCAGCACACTTACAGTCTACCTGCCATGTAAAGGGGGAAAGAGTCCAGATGCTCTTGCTGCTTCTAAGTACCACAGGTTTTCAGATTAAAAAACACCCCACGTATTAAACTAACATGGCAGAAAGCACAGATCAGGCTACAGGATCTGGATCAAATTCAACCCTAATTCACATCACGCGGGTAAGTGCATTACATGTCATTCACTTCTTAAGTCAAATGCAAATATTTGTAATAATAAAATACAAATGTGAAATCGGTTCAGCATATCAGGTGTGTTGCACAGACACCCAGTCGGATACATCCCTCCACACCGACTGACCAGAGAGCCGGGAAGGCGGCAGCCAGGCTTTCCACCCTGCCCTCGTCTGCAAAAACAAGGAAACCAGAGGCAGCCCTTCCATCCCGCCCTGAGACCCGTCCAAGCTGCCGTCAGGTACGGACAGGACCGATTCCTGCCTGCTTTCCGACTGCCGGCCATGCCTGCCTGGCTGCACTCAAACTCCT